>NC_056530.1:26856327-26905805 GCF_019175285.1 Sceloporus undulatus
TAGAGTTGGAAGGGACCACAAGGGAGATCCAGTCCAACCCCTTTGTGCCATGCAGCAAGACACAATCATAGAACTGTAGAGTTGGAAGGGACCACAAGGGAGATCCAGTCCAACCCCTTTGTGCCATGCAGCAAGACACAATCCAAGCACTCCCAAAAGAAGGCCATCCAGGCTCATTTCCAGCTGGCCAAGCTCCTGTTATGTCTCTCTATGCCAGATCTCTTCCATCCCGATTCACTTTCTCCCCTTCCCATCTGAGCTGCTTGCTTCCCACTGACCTGGGTGACGCTGTCGCGCATGGTGGGAGAGCGGCCGCGCCGCGTGGTGGTGGTGGCCATGGTGGTGGTGGTCTCCATGATGGTGGTGGACATGTCTGCCAGCAGGGTAGTGGCCGTGGTCTCCGTGGTCATGACGGAGGGCACCTCGCCCACCAGCCGCAGGTTCCCCTCCACCTTCACGTTGGGGTCGCTCTCGGCTGCCAGGGACAGGACTTTCAGGCCATTGTAGTACAGTCCTGAGATCTGCCCCTGGAACGGACGGCCTTGGTCCCGGCCTCCAATCTTGATGGCGGCTTGGCTGTTAAAGATGGTCAGCTGGCGACCTGGCAAGGGAAAGAGGGAGGACGGGGTGTGGAAGGGAGCAAGGGGGCAGGCAGAAAGAGAAGCGGGCAGAGGTGAATCCGGAGGCTTAGCTCCTGCGTACATGTCACACAAGACAGGCTGGCTCAGTCTTCCTCTGGAAGGCCACCCCAACCCCAACCCTGACTTCTTTGCACCTGACCAGACCTCTTCTCCTCTATGTTTCCTTCTTTTCTTTCTCTTGTTCTGTCCAACCATGATCCATCTTCCTGCATGGCAGAATGGCGTTGGGATCTATGGTCCTCGGGGTCTCTTTCACCTCTGTGATTCTAGGATCATCTTTATAGTATCTGGAGCCTACCTGCATTCCTGCTCTCTGCTCTCCTGTCCATCCATCCTGTCTGTCTGTCTGTCTATGTCTGTTTGTCCAACTGTCAATGCAATGCATCCTTCTGAAATATTCTCTCCTAGACACTGTCTGTCTGTCTGTCTGTCTGTCTGTCTACCTACCTACCTACCTACCTACCTATCTTTGTTGTTGTTGTTGTTGTTTTTGTGTTCCTTTAAGTCATTTCTGACTTAGGGTGACTGTAAGGCAAATCTACCACGGGGTTTTCTTGGCAGGTTTTGTTCAGAGAGGGGTTTGTCCTTGCCTTTTTCAGCCTCGGAGGAATGTGACTTCCTGAAGGTCGGCCAATAGGTTTCCAAATGACTGAGAGGGGATTCAAACCGTGGTCTTTCCGTGTCCTAGCCCAACACGCAAACCACTACACCACGTTGGCTCTGTACATCCCTCCAGTGTATTTAGCTTCTCCTCATTCCCGACTCCCTTCTATTCTTTGCTATGCACATCCATCCATCTTTTTCCGACTTTTCTTCCTTCCTTATTTCCTTCCTATTTCTTTCTGCACTTAAATGCCTACCTATCTACCTTTGTTGTTATTGTTGTTGTGTGCCTCCAAGTTAATTCTGACTTATGGCCACCCTAAGGCAAACCTATTCTGTGCTTTTCTTGGCCAGGTGTGTTCAGAGAAGGTTTGCCATGGCCTTCCTCTGAGGCTGAGAGAGTGTGACTTGCCCAAGGTCACCCAATGTGTTTCATGCTGAGTGGGGAATCGAACCCTGGTCTCCAGAGTCGTAGTCCAACACGCAAACCACTATACCATGCCGGCCCTACCTACCTACCTACCTACCCTTCTCTTTTATCTTATCACCTCTTGTTGGTGTGTGTGTGTGTGTGTGTGTGTGTGTGTGAATCTAGGACCCCCTCTGTGCCTCTGCATTTGCCAGGGGTGCCATTCGGTTTTGTTGCAGGGGTGGCACTGTGCCAAGCATGGCTGGAAGGACCGATGTGGTTTGCATTCTCCATGCAGCCTGGGGGCAGTCTGATCACGGCACCCAAATCAATCGAATGCAATCTAGCCTCTCTGCATCCTTATCTCATCTATCTCCTTGGCCTTTTATTGCAGCTGGATAAAAGAGGTGGTGGGAGAAGAGATGGATCTGAAAGGGAGACCTTTCTTTGCTCATCTGTCTCTCCTGCTCCTCTCGCTTTTACTCATCTGCCTCTGGAGCTCAGGGAAAACAGACTCATTTCTCAGTCCTTTTCCTACTCAGGAAGACGTGGCTGGCTACTCATCCCTTTTTCTGGGCTACCAAATCTCCTGCCCTCGCCTGATGCCCAGCCAGTCGCCCCATTGTAATAGGTGCGCCATAGGTGCACAGGACAAAGAGTGAGCAAGAGATGTATGTGAAAGGGATCCTGGCAAAGATGATGGGTATGTGGGTGCTTGGAAGTAGGAATGGAATGGAATCAAATCATCATCATCATTATCATCATCATCCAAAACTTGTATGCCCGATTGTGAATGCACCAACAAGAGCAAAGGGGGCACTTTCCTTCTATTGCCAACCTCCTTAAACTTTGGCAAGGCAGAATTTACGTCCCAATAAAGACCTGGAGCTCATTCAGATCACAGTTATAGTGCTGCGATTCTGCTTTAATGGCCTGGTTGCATCCTCTGCAATCCTGGGATCTGTAGTTTGGCGAGGCAGAAGAGAAGTCTACCTTCAAGCTGTTGGTTGAGTTAGGGTGACCCCACAAATTTCATAGGGTTTCCTTAAGACTCGGAAGTGGTTTGGTCAATTCCTTCCTCTAAAACATAGCCTACAGCACCTGTAACTGTATTGTGTGTAAAAGGGCATACCTCGGTCCTTTGTTTGGGTAAGCGGGCTGATGGACATACTAGCTGTGGATTTGGGGAGTTGTAGTCCAAAGAGTTGGGCCAGCTTGGTGCAATGGTTGGAGTGTCAGACTAGGATCCTAAGAGACCCACTCAAAAGTACCTTCTTTGCCAGGGTTTTCCATGCCCTTCCCTTGCTCACTCTTTGCTCAAACGCTTTGTGCCGAAAAAGAGATGTGGGGGGAAAAACATTAAAGGATCCGTCTGTTGCATCCTTCCTCCCAAAAAAGCATCTCCAGATGGAACAGAGACTGAAGTCAACTTTCCTTCTCCACTGAAGGGAGGAGGGGAAAAAATCACCCCTGGTTTAAAAATAAACCACTCTGGTTCTTCCCTTTCCGTCGCCCGCCTCTTGTGCCACCTTGTGCCAAACCTCTCTGCAACACACACCTTTTGAGAAGTTTGCAAGTGGATATTTTGCGAACCCTCCGAGACACCTTTCCGTTTTGGCCCCCTTGGTTTTTAGAAAGCAAGATTAAAGATTAGGTTTAAGACGGGGGTTTGTTCAGGGTTAAAGGAGGGCCAGGCCCCCAAATAAAACTGATTTTCACTCCGAAAATGCCCTCTAACCCTGGCAGAAAAATTTCTCCCTCCCTTTTTAGGACCTGAATTAGTTTTGGTTCTCACAAAGAACCGCCATTTATTATTTCTTTGTTTGTGTGTATCCTCCGCTGATTTAAAGCCCTTTAGAAATATGTTTATTCCCCCAACGCAGTCGCACACGTGGAAAACCATGCGCCCAGTCGCGCCAATGGATTTGCACACTTGTGAATGCTCCCCCCTCCCTTTTGCACCAGAGAGCCCTGAGGTGAAAGGAAGAAGAGACAAATGCCAAGCCAGAGTGGATGTGTTTTGCACACTAAAAATCCTGCAATGCAACAGCAGATAGAAAGTGTACATGTGATTGTGCATGTGTGTGTGTGCATATGTGTGCAAAAAGAGAGGGTGAAAGAGAAAGGCGGAGGAAAGAGAGAGAAAGAGAGAGAGAACAGGACTAGTGCCAAATGAAACATCTGTGTAAGCCAAGACAGCTTAGCAACCTCCCGGGAGGCATAATTCAGACACAAATCCGCCTGAGTAGCCTATATCCCTTTGCATTTGTGTGTGTGTGCGCGAGTGTGTCTGTGTGTCTCCGTTTCCCTCCCTTCTTCTTTATCGCTCAAGCATGCCAGAGCGCGCACAGAAATTAATCTCCAGGCTCAGGGTTCTCTATCGGCTGCGCCAGCCAGCCCTGCAAGGTTGAGCACTAAGAAGCAAGGAATCAGGAATCCATGTGCGTTGGGAACTCGTTCTTCCAGAGCCACTCTTGTGTAGTACAAGGGAATGGCAGGACAAGGCGAAGGGGGAAATTTGTATGGGAGGCAGAGAGAGAAGGAAGGATTGAGAGAGGTTGCATGAAGGAGGGGAAACTGGGGCTCAGTTTAGGCCAGGATGCAAACCTGGCTCTGCTTGGGATTGGTCTTGGTGGACCACTGAACATGAGCCAACAGTGTGACGCAGCAGCTAAAAAAGGCCAATGGGATTCCAGGCTGCATCAATAGAAATATAGTGTCTAGATCAAGGGAAGTAATAGTGCCACTCTTATTGTGCTTTGGTCAAAGTTCGCCAGGAATATTGTGTCCGGTTCTGGGCACCACAGTTGAACAAGGAGAAGCTGGAGCATGCCCAGAGGAGGGCAACCAAAATGGTGACAGGTCTGGAAACCATCAAGCCCTATGAGGAGTGACTTAGGGAGCTGGGGATGTTCAGCCTGGAGAAGAGACAGTTAAGAGGTGACATGATAGCCCTGTTTAAGCATTTGAAGGGATGTCATATTGAGGATGGAGCAAGCTTGTTTTCTGCTGCTCCAGAGAATAGGACCCAATGGAGCAACGGATGCAAAATACAGGAAAAGAGATTCCAGCTCAACTTTAGGAAGACCTTCCTGATGGTAAGAGCTGTTGGATGGTGGAAGATGCTACCTTGGAGTATAACTGAGTCTCCTTCTTTGGAGGTTTTTAAACAGAGGCTGGATGGCCGTCTGATAGGAATACTTTGTGTTTTCCTGCATGGCAGAAGGGGTTTGGAGTTGAAGGCCCTTGGGGTCCCTATCAAATGCCTCTGAACATGTACAGAGAAGCCGATTTAGCACAACACCTAGGCCAGGTTAAGGCTTTCAAGGCAGGCTTAGGACCCAGAGGTAGTCAGTTTGGAAATTTAACCTCTGACAAGAAGCACTTTGGAACGGATGTGGAAGAACTCCTAGGACTCAGCTGATGCTAAGCTTTGAAAAGAGGGATCCCATAGCAAGCAAGAGCTTGGCCTCTGCAGGTCCTGGACCCTGGCTGGTTTCCAGTGCAAGGAAGGCAAAGAAATAATGAAGAGAATAAATAATAACAGGAACTCCGACAGGAGGCTCTGGTTGGCACCGTACACCAAGCTGGATTTTAGATGGCCCTTCATTTATCTTGGAGGGGCAAATTTACAACCTGGCAGTGTTTCTTCTTGGTAGGAGGGAGAATGCATACAAGCCTTCACCTTGTCTTCCTTTGCAAATTGTTTAGCATTAAGAATGAATAATTTTTGGGTCCCCCCCATTTCTTCCCGCTCTTTAAGAGCCCACCACCCTCATTTTGGCCTGTCATCCAAGCTCCTGGGGTCCAACAAAGCCCTTTTTTGCGAGTCGATTGCAGTTCCCAGCCTCCAGTCCTCCGGGCTCCACCTCCCCGAACCAAGAAGGCGCCGCAGGAAATCAAAACTGATGTGGCATCCAAAGAGCGCCCTTTGCATGTTAACAGCACAATGCCAGCCAACCTTAGCGAGAAACCCTGGTAGCATTAGGCAGCTTGTTTGGAAATCAAAGCCGGCGTGTGCATGCGCGAGAGCAAGCACCATCCATCTCTCTGAATTCCCACTTCAACCGGCTGCTCCAAAGGCGCCTCATCTGTAAGCAGGATCCATCCTGCTTCCTTCGAGCCTTTTGCAGACATAGGCCTGAAGGGTTCACTCCCCGGCATCAGATGGATGAGAGAATAAGGGCTTTGTAGGGTCCAAAAGGCCCATTTCTACCTCATTTTGTCATGGTTCTGCTTGGACGATGCACAACCCAAATCCCGGTTCTGGTGCAAGCAACCTGGATGATGTCCAGCACATTCAGCCCCAGAACTGGGGTATGACCTAGGCTGCGTCCGCACTGCAGAAATAATCCAGCTTGACACCACTTTAACTGCCACGGCTCACTTGCTACACAATTCTGGGAGCTGTCATTTTCCAAGGCGTTCTCAGTGCCTTGTGCTAGAGTCATTTCAAAGATATCACCATGTTAGTCTGCAAAATCGATACGTAAAGAGATCTTGCAGCACAAATCTTTGGTCTTCCTGGTGTTTCGGACTCCAGGTCCCAGGCATCTCAGCCAGCCTGGCCAATAGTCAAGGATTCTGGGAGCTGAAGTCCAAAACCTCTGAAGGACTAGAGTTTGGGAATCATTGTTTGTAGCACCTTTGAGACCAACGGAAAGAAAGAACAAAGTTGGCAGCACGAGCTTTCGTAGACTTGAGTCTACTTTCTCAGGTGCATTAAGTAGACTTTAGTCTAGGAAAGCTCATGTTGCCACCTTCTTTCTTTCAGTTAGTCTCAAAGGTGCTACAAGATCCCTCTGCAGACTAACACAGCTTTATCTTTGAAAGAAAGAAGCTGGCAGCATGAGGTTTCATAGACTTCAGTCTAATTCCTGTCGAGAAAGAAGATGTCTGTCTTTACCTGGTGGGCAAGTTCCTTGAAGAGATTGATGCATTTCCACTCCATCCGGCTAAATTTGGTTGCCAAATGCATGGGTCCAGAGGCGTTCCACACACATACTAGTGGCATATTTGCATGGACATCATGCGCTATCTTGGAGATGGGACCCACGTTTAAACACAACATTCATGTATGTTTTATATCTACCTTGTACCAATGGCCTGGAGGTCATACTATACGCAATGCATGAAACAAAAAAGTTGGCATACCCTGAAAGCAAAGGTGACACGCTCTCAGCCACCATTTTGTGGACCATTTTGGAACATTCTGGATTTTGGAATTCCAGATAAGGGAGTCTCAAAACCTGTATTTTGTACAGAGGAGGGCATAGCGGTCTCCCACTGTACCAATAGTACCCCCAAGTTTGTAAGAAACCCGCAGGCTTGCAGCCCAGCTTGCAAGAAATCTTTCGGAGCTGCTTCAGCCTGCAAAAGACAGGCTTGGAATAGATGGCCTTTGCAGACTCTTCGGACTCTATGTCATCCTATGACTCTACCTGTCCCAGTTTTGCTTGTGTGGATATGCTTGAAGCATGTGCATTATGTGATGTGAATGTAAGACAGTGAGAGATAGATAGGTAAACAGTGTGGGAAATACGTTGTGGCTTTAATAACATTCGACAATGAATTGAATTTCTTCCTTTCTGCGTTGCACCCCAGTGCTCTCCATTAAACCATTCCTTAATTCCAAAGGGTTAAAACTGGATTTGTCTTTCCCACCTTCCAGTCCCCCGCCAAGTTACTTTCCATCTCTGCTTATTCCATATCTTTTTTTCGTATTCGTTAATAGACCCTTTAACTGTTTTTTGTCGTTTCCTTCGCTCTCGTTTTGCAGCTGTAATTTGTTTATAAAGCCATCAGGTTATGGAGACACTTAAAAAAACCCCCGAAACAAACCTAAGAGAGATAACATTTAGACGCTGATGCTCCCCTCCCTTTCGGAAAAGCAACACCAATTAAAATGGTTATTAAGGCATTTTTGGAATTTATTGGTTAAAAAACCTGTTTAGCACTCGGTTTCCGTTAAAAAGCACAGTTAGTGTTATTAGCTGGTTAAATTAAGATTTAGAACGCTCTTTTTCCTCTCCTTGCCTTTCCTTGAGGGTTGGTTTTTTGGTGTTCCTTTTTGTTTTGTTCTCTTGTTACTACTCCTTTCCCCATTGAGTTTAAAGCGTTAAAGGTGCAGCTCTCCCTGCTCCGGGACAAATCACACGCCAAGACACAAACACACACACACACAAGGCAGAAAAGATGGTTGCAAAGCTGGTGAGGTCAGACCTCGGCGGGTCTTCCCTGGTAAGGAATTAAAGCCAAGGTTCTTTAACCCAACCTTGCAAGGGCTGGACTCCAACTCCCATCATCCGCAGCCAGCTAGGGAAATTGATAATGAAAGTTGTGGTCAAACTGGCAAGCCCTATGACAAGTCAAGGGAGAAAATGGTTTCTTTTAATGGGGAGAGGGCAAGGGAAGGGATCCCTATGGTGCAAGAAGGATGTGCCAGGATGCTCTTTGGCAGGGATTTCCAAACTGTGGCCTTCAGGAGCTGAAGCCATTTGGAGCAACGGTCATTAATGCTGGGAGCTGAAGTCCAAAATACTGGGAAGGCGAAGGTTTGGGGATCTACGGAATATATTTTGGAGTCTCTTTTGTCTTGACTACAGCAAGGAAGACGAGAAAGAGACAGAGAGATACAGATCAGGCTGCCAAGTTTCCCCGCACACAACTCCTGCCGGCGATGCCTGATGCCTCATTGAGGCATCTGGCAATTTGCTGAAATTGCATCCACGTTTTAATGACCCGCGTGCCAACGCTGGGATGCCATTGCCACTCATTGCTACCCAATACCTGTACTGAGGCAGAAGAACACTCAGGCATGAAGGACACTTTGGGGCACAAACGCTTTAAATCAGGCTTCTTAAGATACCTGATGTTGGGGCTGGCTATTGGAGTCGTCCCTCCACATCCAAGGATCCTGCATCCATGGATTCAACCACCCACGGCTTGCAAATGTATATTTTAAAGCTTGATTCTGCCATTTTATACTGTATAAGGGGCACCATTTTACTAGCCATGGGATTTGAACATCCCTGGATTTTGGTATCCAACGGGGGGATCCTAGAACCAAACGCCAGCGGAGACCAGAATGGTACCATATTTGCACATGTTTGCGAAGAGAGATGAAAACTCATGGCAAAAAGTGAGTTGGGGAAGAAAGTCCTGAATCAAATATCAGTGTCATGAAGACAGTTTGCACCCGATTTGGGGTTTTGGCCTTGTGCCATGCAAACAGAATGCAGCCAGCCCTTTGGGAATTTGGGGGCAATGTGCCCATACACACAAGCTCCTAGGAGGTTTCTAAACAGAAGCTGGATGTCCATCTGTTGGGGATGCTTTGACATGGAATACAAGGTTTGGGTGACCCTTGAGGTCTCTTTCAATTCTAGGATTCTAGTCTAGGGCATATGTTGGCATTGTGAAAGTCCCTCAACCCTCGATTTACAAGGCTGCAGACATTGTGGTCTATTGGGGTCTATTCCCCTGTCAACTGGGAGGCAGAAGACTGATGCTTCATGTCCCTGATCTCTGGTGGAAGTTGCACTAGGGATCCCACTTCTGTCCATTGCAATGGAGATGGCTTGCAAGATGGGAACGTCAGTCATCTGCTTCCCAAGCAACAGGGGAATGCCATCCCCTCCATTGACCATAGCAGCTGTTGTCTAGTAAATGGGGATGGACGCTGGCCTGGGACTCACTCTATTGCTGGTCATGGCACTTGCAACTATTCCTGCACCTCTATATTATCAGAATGGGGAGGGTTGCAGGGCTGAAAAGTTGGAGGCTGAGTTGGGGACGTCGTAAGAGAAAGGCTCTTCGCGCTTTTCTTTTCCGTTCCTGCCGATGCTTGATGTAAGACAATGTGCGATGGTGACAATGTCACGCTGTGCATTTCCACCCCCAGCAGGCAGGCAAAGCTACAAGACGAGGAAATGTACGCACGGTGCAATGGTGTCCCGTCATGCCCAGCGTCAGATTCAATGGTGTCAGGGAAAAAGCGACAAAGCAGGAGAGAAAAACCAAAGGGGGAGCCAGGCTTTGTTTCTCCTGCAACATCTGGAGCTCTGTTTGAGAAGGGCTCCTTGGAGCTGCCTGTCCTTGTGAGAAAAGTGCCTCTGAACATGGGATGTGTGTGTTGTTGTTGTTGTGTGCCTTCAAGTCATTTCTGACTTATGGCAACCCTAAGGCGAACCTATCCTGGGGTTTTCTTGGCAAGACTGGTTCAGAGGAGGTTTGCCATCGCCTTCCCCTGAGGCTGAGAGTATGTGACTTGTGCAACATCACCCAATGGGTTTCATGGCTGAGTGGAGAATCAAAACTTGGTCTCCAGGGTCATAGCCATAACACTCAAATCATTATGCCATGTTGGCTTCCCAATAACATTTTAGCCTACATTAATAGAAGCATAGTTTCTGACTAATGGTGACCCTAAGGCAACCCTATTACTGGGTTTTCTGAGAATTTGTGCCAAGATCACCCAGTAGATTTCCAAGGCCGAGTGGGGATTCGAACCCTGGTCTCTAGAGTCATAGTCCAATGCTCTAACCAACCAATATGCCATGCTGGCTACTTGTCCATAGTAGGAATCACCTTGAAGACCAAGTACCAGATCCAGGGATGGATCTTGAAGGCAAAAGGGCAAAGAGAGGGACAGTTGGCCAAAGGTTGGAACTGCGGGGACCATCCATGATGGAGAAGGTTCCATCACATGTCTTTGGGTTGATTAGATAACCCTTGGGGATCCCTCCCAAATCTAAGGTCTAATGTGGTGGGAAATGAATGCACTGACATCCTCTAGTCTAGTTCAATGTCTCCAAACCAACCCTTCCTTCCAGCCCCAACTTGGGTCACCAGCTCTGAAGCATCCATCTGTGGAAAGCATTTCCCCAAGGAGGGGAAACTAAGGGAAGGGAAGAAAAGGTCAAGAGGATAAGAAACAAGGTGGGGAGGGCTGCACCTTTAAACCTTTGTTGTTGTTTTTTTGGTTATTTACTCGCTCATTAATTAACCGGAATTAATTATCGTTAATTACCTTTGTCGAGTAGCCACTCATCTACTACTCGACCGAGCCGATACGGAATTCTCTGTCTAGCAATCGCCAGTCGCTCATTATCACTGTTCCCTTCAAAGAGTTTAGAGAGAGATTTGCAGATGGTTAAAAGAAAAAGAACAAAAGAAGGAAAAAAGAAAAAATAGAGAGAGAGAGAGAGACATATACGCCATCTGGAAGGTCAAAGGTCAGAGGTTAGCATGTTTAGAGAGGTTAGACTAGCTCAGGTAACATTGCAGTTTAAGCGCTGGATTGAAATTAGCTGAATTAGGTTTCCATTAGTTTTGGATATTTTGTTGTTGTTGCTATTTGTTTGGTTTTGTTTTGAAGGGGAAGGGGAAGGTTCAGTTTGGATTTGGGTTTGGGGTTTAGCGGTTTTAGCCATCAATGGACAAAGCACTAGTTATACGGTTTAGTCAGGTTTAAGTGTTAGGATGAGGAGATGAAGGTTAGTCGGATTTATGCCGCATCGGAGAGGTGGATAAAGCTCTCTAATGCATTAATTTTGTTAAAAATTAAATTAAATTCACTTTATTAGTAGACTTTAAGTCCCTAGTCACAAAATTGGTGGAAAAGGCAACATCACACTGTCAAACTCTCGTCGAAAGCTTCCTTTCCCAAAACTCTCGGTGCTTGGTTTTTTGGTCATCTTCAAACCCAAGCTTGGTCCCACAAGCCTTCCGCCACAGCCTTCAAACCGTCCCCCTTCCCCCTTTCGGACCGACAGAAAAACAACCCCCCAAATCTGCCCTGCATTTGTATCTGGAAATGGGCAACGAAACTTCGTGACGGTTTATACATACGACGAAACTGGGGTCCATGGCAGCAAAGATTGACCAGAATGGCAGGATAACCCAGAATGGATATTGGCCAAATTTCACCCGGAGGAGAAGACAGACTTTTGAGATTTTGTTGAGGGGTTAGGATGGGTTTTGGAGCCTTTTGCCCCTGCCTTTTTTGTTGGGGAGGTTTTGAAGGGGGAGTTGGAATCACACACAACGTGCCAGCATTCCCTAAACTCATAATCCAAGCAACACATTTCCCTCGATCAAAATACTCATTCCTTTTCCCAACAGCAAAGCACACTCATTGACTTTCCTGCATGGTCAATATCTATCTGCATGTCCTCCAACATTTCACAGGTGAAAGCCAGGCTGAGTTTGTGAGTGTGGCTGAACAACCTCTGAGTCGAGACAGCAAAAGTTGCGAATGAGGAAAAACACGCAAGCTAGGAGAGGCTGCCGCAGTTTGCTTTGGCTTCAGCTTACTAGGAAGGGCAAGGTTCCTCATCCCACTGTTGAGTTAACAGAACGCAAACTACTTTTGCACTTGGAACTCAGTTTGCAGCAAGTGAAGTAAGTCCAGGACAAAGGGAGAAGAGGGGGAAACCGGGACATTTTAAAAGCAGTGGGGAAAAGTGGGATGGTAGAGGATTGATCAAAACTGTCCCTGGTAGATTCAGGACAGTTGGAAGGTATGTAGATGCAGATGTGGTTCTAACCGCTGCAATAAGTGCCATTCAACATTCATGCACTGCAACAAGTGCCACTGCAACATCCAGCCATTCAAACCTGCTTACCTGTTTTGGTTGCAGGGCCAGGCAAGGGATTTTTGGGAACCAGGAAAGGCCTGCACCAGAATTCACCACCAGAATTCACAGTTAGAGGTCTGGAGAGCCAGCATTGGAAGCATACTGGTAGTATAGGCTTTGGTGAATGCCCAATGCTGCAAACTCCCAACTTCAGAGGGAGCTTGGAAGTTAAAACTGGCTGCAAAACCAGCTGTCACACACTGTGTGGATGTTCTCTTACAAACGCATGCCAGTGACACCAAATTCTTACAAGGACGGTCTCTGACAAAATACTTTTGACATGACGGAAACAAACTGTTCTATATGGAGAAAGGCTTGGCAACCAAACCTGGAAGACCAGAGTTTTTGGGGTGGAGGGGGAGACATACTTCCTTGTTGTTAGCCTAACCTACTCCAATGGGAAGTGCAAGGAGGTGAGTTTGGCAGTTGCAGGAAAGGCTTTCTCTGGCCAAGAGGCGCACTTGAGACTTGTGCCCTTGCCCTTTGCCAGTCTTGCAAAAGTCTGGTTCTTTGCTTTTCGTAGCCTCGAAGAAAGAGCTCCAGTGGTTGTCTTTTGAGCCTGGGCACAGAGATGTCTTCTCCAAGAAACAAGGAGAGCCTGAACATGCACAGAGTGCCTTTGCAACTGCAAAGGCCAGAGTTTGTGCATGTGTTGCAAGTGAGATCAGCCAGTCTCTTGAAAACAAAGCATGCTTGCAACGGCCCAGAGACTGTCTCAGTGCACAGAGAGCAGAGCGGGAGTTGCAAGAAGGTGCCATTTGCCACTGCTGGGTGGGAAATTAATTATCTACCAGTTAATATGGTCAATGGTGTTGCCAGGTCAAGGCAGGCGACAGTTGGCATGTGAAGGAAGCCAATGACCTTGGCCTAGGAGAGGCTGGCATGTGGATTTGCTGCACCGTCCTTGGCAGAAGAGTGAGCTGAGATCTTGTCCCTTGTTGTCCCCAGAAGAGTTTCCGAAAAAGCTGGGGCAAGGAGGCAGAGCAGCGGGTTGCATGTGGCGCACAGCTGCTTCCAAAGTGTCATGACAGCCTGCAGGCGCGGGCCTGCCCCTTCCAGTACTAAACCAGGGTCTCCGTTTGTGTGGCGCCGCACGCCAGAAGGAAAAATCTCATACCCCTATGGATGGGCTCATTATTTCTTTCAGGGCTGGCTCAGAGCTGGGATGGCACGTCAGCTACTCCGCTTCCATAGAAGAAAAGGGGCAAAGCAATGAAACTCCAAGGCTTTAGAAGGTTTTAAAGGTGAGGGATTTGTGCCACCATTTTGGGGAAGGTTGAAACCTAGTAAATTTGCTCCCTGGCATAGGAGTGAATTAGGAGCAACTGTTTTGGCCTGATACAGCCACACCAGGAGCATTTCTAGGGGTGAAACCTTAGAGGTGGATGTCTGCTTTTCAGTGTGGAGTGTACCATGGCACTTATCCACAAACAGACTGGGACTTCTGGAGATAGAAAATCTTGGGAAAGACCTGGTCCACTTACCGGAAGCGACAAGGAGGCTGACTGGGAAGCCATTGACACGCAATGGTCAACTCCTGGAGGCTCTTCCATCGCCAATCGGCACCTGGGCTTTTGGGGACCTGCAAACAAGCTGGGTAGACTGGAACAACCTGGGACACAGACAGTCCCTTCAGGTGCCCAGAACCACCAGCCATTGGTGGCAAGGAAACTGGACCCTTTCTCTTCCATAGCAACCTGATCTGCTCCTGAGGGACCATTGTGCTGGTGGATCCCAGCCTAAGGGTGACAGCATGAGTGACCACACTGGGGTAACACCAACCCTAGTGATGCTACTGAGTCACACAGAAAGGCATTTTGGGATGTGTCTCCTGTTTTCCTCCTTTTCAAAGACCACAGTAATGGCAATTGGAACTTGGAAGGAGGACCTCACCAGTCATTGGGACCATGGCATGATGGAGATGTGCCTGGCTGCTCTTCTCTCCCTCAGAGGCCACAACAATGGCAGTCGGAGCACGGAAGGAGGGCCTCTCACCAACCACTGAGCCAAGGCACGATGGAGACATGCCTGGCTGCTCTTCTCTCCCTCGGAGGCCACAGCAATGGCAGTTGTAATGGATGGAGCTGTGCCTGGCTGCTGTTTTCTCCCTCGGATTTAAGCACACAGACTCACACGTGTATATGCGTCTGTGCGCACATGTGTGTACGTGCGCACGCACCCTCCCACAGGCTAGCGCCCTCCTCCCTTTTCTTCCCAATCTTTGCTACTTGTTCCATGCCATGATTCAGCCCCTAATTAGAGGCGGTCAGGGGCTTTTCATGCTCTCATTAGCTTCTGTATTAACGAGGCGATTAACATCTTTTAATTAAAAATACGCCATCCTCCGAAAGTGACCTGAGTCTCTAATCAGGATCCAGCTTGGGAGGGAGGTCTGATGCGCAAGGCTCCGTTCTTGGCCTGACTGTGTGCCGGAGAGACGTTGGGGATTTCTGCCGTGAGTAAGATGAACGTTCTGCACCTTCCCTCTCAAACGTCTCCATTGAGATTCATGCAAAAAGGAACATTTGCCTTGGATAGGTGTGGGCTTCCAAGGTAAAGAGGGTGCGGGTGATACAGTTTAAAACTGGGCACCAAAGACCCTGAAATATCCCGCATGCTGCTAAAAACCTGAAACTAGTTGGTATGCAACAGTTAAGTATGCTTTGCAGATGGCAGAAGAAAAGCCAGATAGCAAGAATATTCACAAACACTCCGAATCTGAAACTAGTTGGTATGCAACAGTTAAGCATGCTTTGCAGATAATACCACTTCAAGGTAGCCACCAAACAAATTTGCCCCAAACTTCACAGCTGAGTGGTCTTCTCCGTCCGTGGCTCTCATTCCCATTTTGTACTGGAATGTTTCCCGAGAAATTGGGGTGGGCATGCTATCCGTTTATTGCCATCGCTTGATTTCAGGCCGACGGACTTTTGTGCCCTCCCCGTTTCCGAGCCATTGGCTTCTGTGGTATTTCGTCAGGAAGGGGGAGCTAGTATTGGCTCCGCCGGGGAAAAAGATCCCCAAACACCACCTGGATTTTGATAACAGTAATATTTATTTTAATTGGCTAATTAGCCAATCAATCGTTTTAAGGGCAAGGCAGTTAATCGACTGAGAACCTGAAAAGGGCCTCCTATGCGGGCGCCTCTGTCTGAGACAGCAGCGGCAATGGAGTAAATGTGAATTTTTTAGCAGGTGAAGAGAGATGATAACAAAGGGAGAAAGAAAGGAAGGAAAGAAAGAACCAGTGGAGGGATAGAAGGCAAATGGTTTTAAAGAAGGAACCTATAAGGTGGTAGAAACAGGATGAGCAATGAGACAGAAGCTGCACCTGCACTGCAGAAACAATCCAGTTTGGTGCCACTTTAACTGCCATGGTGCCCTGTTATGGAATCCTGGGAATTGTGGTTTGTTGCGGCACCAGAGCTCTTTGGCAGAGAAGGCTAGATGCCTCACAACATTACAATTCACAGCATTCACGGCTCTTAAAGTGGTGTCAAACTGGATTATTTCTGCAGCGTGGATGCAGCCAGAAAGATGTGGCTGAATTTTGGAGCCACCTTTGTGTTTGTCGTTGCATGCCTTCAAGTCATTTCTGACTCATGTTGACCCTAAGGATTTTCCTGGCACGATTCGTTCAGAAGGGGTTTGCCATGGCCACCCTCTGAGGCTGAGAGAGTGTGACTTGCCCAAGCTCACCCAGTAAGGTTTCCATGCCCACCGAGTGGGGATTCGAACCCTAGTTTTCTGAGTCGCAAAAAGAGAAAAGGCGTGAAGCCAATTCACTGGCTTTAATGCCAAATATTCTGCATCACCCATTCGTTATTTTACCTGTTCTGCCCTTAGGAGGAGGGTTTTTTCCTCTCTCGATTATGGATTTTTCAAAGTGATGGCTTCAAATCTCCCAGGAAGCCAGATTTGACCAGTCTCAAGTAGATCCGGGATGCAGGCCCACAACCGGACTTCGAAGCATCTAATCTGGAGACTGTCTCTAATATTTCTCCCCCAGCAACAGATCAATGCTGCCTTCCTATTGCGCCCTATTTATCATCACAAAGCTCAGAAGTTTGACATGTTTCTGCTTCCTTCCTTCTCCCTTTGGAGAACCATATGGGCCATCGCCCAAAAAAAGATGTTGTGCTCCGCGCATCAGTCACCATTTATATTTTAAGCATTGCTTGTTGCTGTTGTTGCGTGCCTTCGAGTCCTTTCATGGCGACCCTAAGCAAGTGTCTTCAGAGGGGGGTTCGTCCTTGCCATCTTCTGAGGCTGAGAGTGTGTCACTTGCCTAAAATAACCCAGTGGTTTTATATGGCTGAGCCGGGATTCGAACCCTGGGCTTCGGAGTCAGAGTCCAACGCTCAAACCATAACACCGCACTGGCTCTCCTTTTTAAGCCTATGCATGTTTGCATCGGAAACAAAACGGGGTGAATTTGGAAGAAGAAAACAAGCCCAGGTTCCATTGTAAAATCAATGGAAGAGAGTAGAATTGTGAAGCATACAGGGTTATGAATGTGTGTGTGTGTGTGTGTGTAGTGTCCGGGAAAAGAGAGAGAATGGGAATAAATTGGCTCCAAAGCTCTTGGGTGTCTCCCGCCTGCTGTTCCTCCATTACTTTGAAACGGCTGGGGACAGGCCCATGCTTGCCCGTTACTGCTTGGCATGCGCAGACGAAACTATGGGGGCAAACCTCATGTACTCCGTGGCTCCTAGTGCCTCAGGGACAAGTCCGCAGACAGAGCCGCATTCCTGCTTTTTCAGCCAGCTTTTGCCAGCCTCGTTTCCTCCTCCTTCCTTTGCAAAACGCCTCCAAGGACACGGCCATGGCTGCCTCTCTCTTTGGGCCAACATGAACGCCATGTTCTCATGCTCACTGACCCATGCGGATCAAATGCAGCCATGGGAAAAAAAAAAGGGTTTGGTTTTTACGCCACTTGAGCAGTCGCTTTGCCAGCCAGCTCTTGAATGCCTGCTTGTGCGCCGTTGCGCCCTTCCCTTGGTTGTACCAGTTTGAAGGCTCACCAAACGCATCCACTGAGGATGCAACTCCTGGGCAAAGCCAAGGATTTTGATAGGCTGAGATGACTACAGGTTTTACATCCCTGGATAGCGTATTTTGCAGGTTCTGCTTAACACGATGCGTCCTTGTGTTCATAGGTCCAGAGCTGCAGACAATGATGTGCTTGTTTTGCAAGACAAGAACGTCATGGAGAAGGGAAAGCTCATCTTCTAGGCCCAATTCACAAACACAAAATGGCCCCTTCCAAACACATTCTCACAGAATCTCTTCTGCATAGATCATGCTTTCTGTGACATGGTTCCTCAATTTTCACACTTTGCAAAACCACCAAAAGAAAGTGAGAATATGACATCTGTTCCAGTGAGTAGATTAAGCCCTTCGGCACAATCGTCATCACAAAGAGACACCCCTGGCACACTTATGCCCTGATAAAAGACCGCTTCCACGTTAGGAAAGTATGCATGCCAACACCACAAGAACCTAAGACCTGGAAGCCATTTTAAGTGCAGGTGAACACGGTTCTCCTAAATGGAAATGGTGGCCTAGATGGAAATGGTGGCAAGAATGAGCCAAGACTCCTAACCTATCTTCCTCCAAAGCCTGCAGAATTAAAGCGGTTTGACACCACTTTAACTGCCATGACTCTATTGGACAGAACCCTGGGATTTGGAGTTTGGCAGAACTTTCTAACAGAGGAGGCCGAACACCTCACCAAACTCCAAATCCGAGGATTCTGTCGGATAGAGTCATGGCAGTTAAAGCAGCTGCACCCCAAGAGAAGGCGGCTGGCATCTAAGTAGACATTGCACACGAGGAAGGTCAGGAGTATGTATTGGTGTTGTTTTGGGTCCTGGAATGGCTCTAGGTGTGAATGCGGAAGTTGCAACACCGCACAACCAGAGAAGGGAACCATGCATCTAGGTGCAATGCTCAGCAGCGTGAACGATGGTGGCGAGGAGACATGGCAGCTCATCTCTCTGCAGTGCAGGGCATCAAAGAGACTGCACAATAAGGCCAGCGGGATGGCAGCGTAGGGAGTGGCACTTTGGGGGAAACATGGATCAAAGCGGCTGGCGGATTGCAGGCGGGCAGGAGCTCTCCTTCCTTTCCCTGCCTGCGGCACTAATGACCTTGATTAAATCCCCTCCCCGGCTTTCTGCAACCGGCTTCTATGGTCCCTGCCAGCTCCCAACCAAGGCACTTGTGTGTGATTCCGTCAACATACAATGGGAGGGACCTGGTCTTCAGGGAAGGCGTTTCTAGACTGGTTGCATTCCCAGGCACAAATGCAGCTGACAAAATCCCAGCGTGTCTCCCAGCCCCAGGCACCCACCCTGGCTCAGCAGAGGTCAGAACCAGCCTGTTATCTCTGATCATCACTCTCAAATCCAGCCTAGTACACCTTCGGAGAGATCCCTGAGCTATGGCTTAGCAACCTGACCAGGCTTGGATGCACAGGGATGTGCCACAGAGGGGAGAAGATACCTGGAGATGTTCAACAGATCTAGCTGGATAGGACTTGCGGACACGTTGACAATCTTTCCTTGCCACTCCTGCACACTACAGTTCTTCCTTCCAGTCTTTCTTGGGAGTACCCCATCTATGCCCCCACTCTCTGGCACCTGAATCCTCCCCTCTCTTTCCCATGCCCTCCTCCCTTTCCTGGCGCCCTAGTGTTTGCAATGACCTGGGCCTTTTTTCTGCAATCGCCAACCTTTTCAAAAGAATAAAGGAGATTAGATTGAGATGCGTCGAAAGCACTTTTCCTGATGGAAAGGGCTGCAAAAATTATGTGATAGCAGAAAAACGCCAGCTGCTGAAAGAATGTCAAGGGCTCTCATCATCCGCTGCGGAGGGAGAGGCGGGGATGGTGGGGAGATTTGAAGACAAAAAGAAAATATGGCCATGTGAGCTGCACTTGCAAAGTGCAGCTCAGTTCTTGGCAAGCTACCTGCTACGCACCTCTGAAATGGGAACAAGTGGCCTCCCTTGCAGGGTTTGCTGTCAGAACAGCAACAACAAACCCCACATATATGCTGTCCCCAAATAATGCCCCCAACGGCCTGAAAGGCAACTGCAGTGATACATTTGTGTTTTCGTTGCCCAAAACTGTGGCTGCAGTTCTCCAGAGATGCTGAAAACAGGACTGTGTGAACCTTGGGCTCTGACGCATGCTCACTTTTCAGCTGTTTCAATCTCAAGGCATGTTTACATGGGCCAATTAAACTGGTTTCATCCTCATGGTCATCTGGGCCAAATCCCCAATTTGAGTGTAGACTGTCTGCACGACACAATGCCAACTCTGCACTGCATCTGCCCTATCCTTGGCTAAATCAGTTTTAAAAACCTCACCTCCATGGCGATGCTGGGTGGCTGTTTACACATGCGTCCTGTTTGCCACCTAGTGCCATTGCCAAGAGTTGCTGCCCCTGAGATCACAATGATGTGCCAAGCCATGTGATTTGTGTCATGGGAAAAGTCGCTTGGAAAGCCCAGAGACTCAGCTGCCCAAGAATTTAGAAAGCAAGGCCTACATTGTCTAGAGCCCTTGGAAAGACAGGGTGGTTCTGACCTCCACGATGCATGGGACTATGTGGTCGGATGAAGGCGGAGGCAGGCTGGTTGCCTGCCAGTCCCTACCTGCGGGGTACCGCTCATTGATCGGCCAGTTGTCCACCTGCAGCGTTGCGTTGCCACCACTCCGGGTGAAGCGCACCACGTGGTACTTGCCGTCGTTCACCATGGCGTTGCTCTCCTCGATGGTGATGTCATCCGTGCCCACGTTGAAAATGACCCCGACGGTCCCCTGGTCCTGTGGAAAGCAAGAGAAGAGGAAAGGGGGAAAGGAAAGGGAAGAGGAGAGGAAGAGAGAGAGAGAAGAGAAAGAGAAATGGGGTCAGAGCAGGGGTTCATAGGGGAGGTATGTGGAAAAACAAATCCAGCAGAGGTGAGTAGTAAGGGTCAACCAAGCCTAAGTTAAGCCAAAATATCATCATGGAAGATACACTTATCTACAAGGAGGTGAACACTGGGAATACTTAGTAAAAGACACAACAGTAGAACAACATAGACCAGCCTAATAGACCTGGGCAAACAGAAACATTTTGACCTGGCATCAAAATGACTACAACGTTGGCCTCCTTCGCATCTTTGTTGGCGTTCAACAAAGACACACATCTATTTTGTGGGCCCTTTTCCCAAATAGTAGGCCTTCCCATAAACTGGATTCATCTTTCAGAATCCTTCCTCCTTCTGAAGCGAAGCAGTGGGGCCTGGGCTTTTTTGGTTAGCGCTAAGAATGCAAATCTTCATTTCTTTTATTACTTTATACAAGGGTGAGTGATTGTGAATGGTTTCTCCCCGGTGGGCAACATTACAAGGGTTTCCGTTCGTGTTTTGAAAGTTGAGACTTTCCCCCCAAAGCGAACGGTTTGTGCAAAACCTCATTGTAGTGATGCAGTAAAAAAAATACTTTGTTTTCCATAGAACCCTTTATGTTGTCGAGAACCAGATTTTTGTGCCAAAAAAGCATGGATCTGGGACACAATGCATGGCTTCCCCACACAAAAATGCTGCACAAATATATATACTCTGTGTGTGTGTGTGTGTGTGTATTGCAAAAAACAATAGCAACACATCTTGCTCCTGAAAAATCTTGCAACCAGTTCAATATTGAGACTCCCCCCCCCCCCGACACACACTAAGGACAAGAAAATGTTGTTAAGGCACGATGTCGCCGGCTTTTTATGTGTCGGATAACCGAGAGTGCATCTACACTGCATAAATAATGCAGTCTGATACCACTTTACCTGCCTTGGCTCCATCCTACAGTCGTGGGATTTGTCATTTGACGAGGCACCAGTGTTCTCTGGCAAGGTAGGCTAATGTAAAACTACACATCCCAGGATTCCATAGGAGGGAGCTACAGAGTGGTATCAAACTGTATGATTTCTACTGTGTAAATCAGTGGTCCCCACACTTTGGTCCCCCAGACATTTGGGACTTTGCCTCCATTATTCCTGCCCATTGGCAACGCTATTTTGAGGCTTAAGTCTAAAACATTTGGAGGGCCAGTCTGAAAACCACTGGGTAGATGCACCCTGTGCAAAACACAGAAGTGCAGAAGAAGGGGAGATACTTCCAGCACTGCTCCAGGACCACAACCATTGTAATCTGACCATGCACAAGGGCCAGTTCCTCGATTCTCGGGTCACAAAGCCGCAAAGCGCATTTATTGTACCCACCGTCCTCTCTTCCAACCACTAGCCTCCACTGCTCTTGCATCCCTATAGATTCTCCAATGGGCCCCCCATCTCTCCCCTTGCACCCAGTTGCCACCTGCCCTCTCTAGCTCCTCTCCGCTCCTTTGCTGCAATGACTAATCATGGCTCCTTCCCTTAATCCAGTTCCTGGTGCAGCCGCCGATTGACAGTGCGCTGCCTAATCTCGTTTGCCTCATCAATAAGCTAACGATCAGGGCCGCTTAATTTCATTTGCAGCAGAGCGGTAATTAATCCCGTCCTGCAGCCTCCTCGACGGAAAGGAGCACCGACAGGCCTGCAGAGCAAAAGGGAGCTTGTTTGGGGACTGGGTTCTCCCTGCAGGGTGACCAGATGCCCGACTTGTCCTGGGCACGTCCTCCATTTCAACCTTCGGTCCAGGAAGAAAACGTCCTCTGTGTTGAGCATGACTACGACACATGGGTTTACATTTAGAGGAGGGTTTTAAGCTTTTGTTTGGTAATGTCCCACATTTTTCTTGAGAGCCACCATTACAGAACAAAACTCTGGTTACTCTGATATAAACTCCCATTTGGTCCATAGGGCCGGAGTAGAGGATTGCAATCAGATTCCCTTCATTTCCAGATCGGTCGCCTCCAGCTCCTTCTTTTGCAAAAGCCAAAGTCTCATCCCAAAACCTAGCAACGGGGAATGCATACGAATGCGGACATTGCGAATGCCAAGCAAGCTATTTTGCAGATTTGTCTCCAAGATTCAGTGCAAGGCTGGAGGGTTCCCTGAGAGGTGACGACGGATGGGTTTCTTTCCTTCCTTGTGCATCATACCCATGTCTCCCCTCCCTCTTTGTGCTCTTTGGCATTATTTTTCCCCCCTTCCCCTTTCCAAAACCAGTCCATAACTCACCGCAGGCTGCTCTTTCTGAGCAAGGGTGCTTATGTGGTTATAAAGAGCTCCAGATGAGTTATGGAAGCCCAGAGTGCCGGCGGTCACAATTCAAGGGAGCTGTCACCTGAAGTAACAACGGGCTCTTGCAGAAAGGCTAAGTGCTCGAACTCGCAGCCTTTTCCCCTCTGGGTGAGGTTTGGGACCCCATGGTTCCCATTTGCCGGTGATCCATTCTCCCCATAAACTTGGTGGCTGCGCACATGAGCCATTTTTAGGAGGTGCCGGCTTCCTCCCAATAGACCCACAATGGAACTTAACGCCCAACTTATTTCTGCGGGAAACCGCTTTCTTGAAAGTGTCGCCACAGTCGTCAAAGACGGAAGATACATAAGAAGGAAACGACAATGCTAAGGTGAAGTTGAAGGCTTTCATGGCCGGCATCCATAGTTTTTTGTGGGTTTTTCGGGCAATGTGGCCATGTTCTAGAAGAGTTTATTCCTGACGTTTCACCAGCATCTGTGGCTTTGGCATCTTCAGATCTCTGAAGATGCCAGCCACAGATGCTGGCGAAACATCAGGAATAAACATTAGGAATAAACTCTTCTAGAACATGGCCACATTGCCTGAAAAACCCAAAAAAACCTCTGACAATACTAAGCAATGTACAGAATAATGGCCAGGATCTGCCTTCATGGTCCACTTTATGTAACTTTACGTACACTGCGAGGCCTTGGGATCTGCTAGGGTTGGATTCCAGGACCCCTGTGGATGCCAAAAATCTGTGGATGCTCAAATCCCATTATATACAATGGAGTCTCATTGGTGTCCCAATGCAAAACAGGACCAAATTGCATCAGGACCAATGCATATCAGTTACTTTGCAGCCTCCCCTATGTAGTTGCAAGAGCCAGCATGGTGCATTGATCCGAGCATTGGATTATGACTCTGGAGACCAGGGTTTGGATCCCCGCTCAGCCATAAAAACCCACTGGGCAGCATTAGGTGAGTCACACACTCTCAGACTCAGAGAAAGGCAATGGCAAACCCTCTCTGAACAAATCATGGCAAGAAAAACCCATGATAGGTTTGCCTTAGGATTGCCATAAGTCAGAAATGACTTGAGAGCACACAACTACCTGTGTAGTAAGGTTACAGCCAAGCCTTACTGGATATAGCCATTGCAGTACTAGCCAAGCTGTTATTGCGGCCATCGCATCCCAGACGCCCCCAAAGCCCATTTTTCCTGGAAAACCGAGGCTGGATGGCTTCTCCTGGCTTTCTCTGCATCAACAGTTCCGCTTTAAAACACGTCTCTCTCTCTCTCTCTCTCTCTCTCTCTCTCTCACCCCGGTCCCCTGTTTCACATTTGAAAATGACCCATTTTTCAAAAGCAGAGGGAGACTTCCAGTGACGTCCCATTTTGTTGTTTTGCCGGTCCCTCAAGGGACCCCGACTCACTGCCGTTGCCGACCCCCGAACGGAAGAACTGTTAAGTTGATTAAGCCAAGGCGTCTTCGTGATGAATTCATCTGCCGAACGGGCATAAATCTGCATATGACTAATAGTTTGGAAAACAAAGTGTGTGTGTGTGCATCTGCGTATATATCCGTGTGTATATCTTTCCACATGCGCAAAGGTTGTCAAAGCCTCGGGTTCATGCCTGCTATGACAAACTGATGCATTTCTTGAAGCACAAAGAAATGGAAGAGGAGGCTTCCCAGGGGTGTCCACATACAACAAAATACTACATCTCCCCACATCCTCATGACACATTGTCTGGACAATGCAGGGCCGAGTTTCCAGTTCTGTTGCAAATGTCTGGTCATTTTCGTCGCCGAACCTACCGCAGGTTGTTGTGTGCCTTCGTTTCCAACCTATCTCAAACCTAAAGTGACCCTATCCTGGGGTTTTCTTGGCAAGATTTGTTCAGAGGAGGCTTGCCAAGGCCTTCCCCCGAGGCTGAGAGAGTGTGCCTCGCCCCAAGTCACCCAGTGGGTTTTATGGCCAAGCCAGGAATCAAACCTTGGTCTCCAGAGTTGCAGTCCAACACTAAACTTGCTATGTCAGCTGGGCTCAGTCGATTTTACTACCCCATTTGAACCCTGGTCCCCAGAGTCCTAGTCCAATACTCAAACCTCTATGCCACGCTGGCTCCCTATAGAAAGCTTAGCCAAACCCAGAAAAGTCATGCTTTTAAGCCGGGCATCCTAACCTTCTGGCATCAATCCAGCAATCCCTATTACAGAAAACCCCCTACCCAGGCATTGCTGTGCAAAACTACCACTGGGAGGTAGGGAAATGCAGGGCAAAGTGTGTCTGGGGGGGGAAGGTGGCATTATTAAGGGCTTATTATGCTAAGCAGTGATTAATACCACGCGGTGGGAGTGGCTGGCTGGCTGGCTGCATGCGCTCACGCTGCTTATTAGAGCCATGCATGTAATTATTGCATTAAACCCGGATTATTAGAGCGCCGGGGTGGATGCACCCGCCTCTGCCCCCTTCCAGGTTGGAGAAGGAAAGGCAAGGGTACCACATCTGGAGAATGCGCAAGACCCAGGAGTAGGGATGCCGCACAGAGTTGTCCCAAGATTTGAGGTTTCCGGCCCAATATTGTAGAATTTTGTTGTTGTGTGTTATGGTGATGCCAAGGTGAACCTATCATGGAGTTTCCTTGGACCAATTTCTTCATCATATCTTTCTCCAGTGTTTTTGGATGTTTGCTGTATTATGTTAGTTGTATAGCTTCACAGTTTGATAGAGAGAAAATGTGCAGTTTCCTATTTGGAAATTAAGACTGAAATGTGAACTACATTAAATTAAATTACATTTTAAGGTGGATGCAGAGTGGAGGATGAGCCCTGGCACCACCACAACTGGGCAGGAACACAGTAAATAGGTAGACCTCTTTGCAAATTGCAGCAAGGAATCCATTAAGCTTTCTAGCTGCCGCATCACACTGTTGGCTCACGTTCAGCATGTGGCCCACTGAGACTCCTAGATCCCTTCTGCATGCACTGTGGTCAAGATAGATGTCCCTATCCTATCCACAAGCCATCCGTTGTTGGAGAGTTTCCAATAATAATAATAATTAGCCAATGGGCACAAACAGTGCCAGTATCTGACATATTTGGGGAAGGAAGGAAATGCCAACCTCCCATATCAGGGAGCTGGAGAAGCCCTGGTCTAGGATGCAAATATTTCCACTGTGGTTGCAAACCTGGAAAGGTTTTCTTTTCTCTTCTGTCTGGTTAACAAAGAGTAGCTCAGATGCCCAGGAACTGGGGAGAAAGAGGCTTGGAGGGTGAGTGGAAATGTCATGCCAACCCCACGATGCCAACGACACGCTTCTGGAAAGGGTGAAGGAAAAGGGGAAAGCGATGACAGACTCTCAAAAATGGGTGGCAAGGCAGTAGGTGAAAGACAAGTGTGCATGCATGGGAGAGGGAAAAATGCAGCCCATATCACTTTGCGGCTCCCTTGGCACGAGGTGACAGCAATGTCGCTATCGCTAAGCCCTGCCAAGGCCCGCTGGGCTGCGACTGGCACGCCGAGTTACTTAGGGCGAGATTTATGTCACTCACAGGAGCTGGAAATTATAAAAAGAGAGAGGAAGAGGTGCAAGAGGAAAAGAAGAGGGACGGAGCCACGAGACTTAAAGCGGGATGGAGATGGCAGGCTGGCCGTGGCGCTTGGCTGGCACAATAACTCCTGAGCTACCACGGTCGATTGGCACGAGGGCCCCCGCCAGCCAAGCGTTAAATGGACCACACAAGGCCAGAGAGAGAGAGACAGGATCTCTTGTCTGCTCCAAAATGGCTGCCAAGGCACCAAAATGGCTGCCTCCCCAGGCTTGCAGCTTGCTTGTTGTTGCTGTTGGCATCCCGGCTATGGGGTTGCCCCCACTTTTGTGTCTGGGCATGGCTCTGTGGCTTCAGGGGGAAAAGAGTTTGGCCATGCATCGATTAGCAGATTTAGCCTCACCTGCTGATTTCATCTGAAATCCTTTTTTAAGGCACAATAGCAGAGATGCTGGGTTACTATTTCAATGTTGTTTGTTGGAGAGGTGAGGGCGAAGGAAGGGAGAAAGGAAAAGTTTAGCCATTTGAGAATCCTAAGCTTGACCCAAACCCCCAAACAAACTCATGGCCCTCTAAGGCAGCATCTGCACTGCAGTACAAATGCAGTTTGACGCTGCTTTAATTGACACGGCTCCATGCAATGCAATCTATGATTTATCGTTTGACTTGCTGTTTAGCCTTTGGTGCCCCAATGAACTACAAAACTCAGGTTGCACAGCATGGAGCCACGGCAGCTGAAGTGGTGTCAAACCACTTATCCTTAAGATACAGAGCCCTCCATCTGTCCATCTGCCTTGGTCTAGGCCTCAGAGGGAGAGAAGAATGCTGGACCTGATCCCCTTCCCCACAACCATTCCCTTCTCTTTTTGTGTCGTGTCTGCTTAGATTGTAAGCCTGAAGGCAGGGAACTGTCTAATTAAAAGATTTTATGTACAGTGCTGTGTAAATTTACAGCGCTATATAAATAAAGCTTAATAATAATAATAATAAACTGCATTATTTGTGCAGTGCAGATTTAGACATCTGGTGCCAAAACATATTACGAATCTCACAATTCAATTGGATGGCGCCATGGCAGTTGAAGTGGTGTCAAACTGGGTTATTTCTGCATTGTGGATGTATTTGTGGACAATGAGCTGGTCTCAAGATGGCGGCCAACAAAACGGCCCCCCAATTTAACAGAACTTTCCTTTGGTTTGCTAAGAAAACACACCTGAAAAGGCCAAGAGTATGGCAGCCTTTGCACAAAACCCCAAATTGTACCCAAATACCTGACATGACTGGAGTCAGAAAGCAAGCAAGCAAAGAAGGGAAGCGGCCAGGACCTCAGCGCAGCTACGAAAACCGTTCTTTCCTCCTAACCTGACTATTTTGTGTCAGAAAACACGTCAAAGCCAATGTCGTTCTTCCGTTGAAAACCAAGAGTGACAAGCTGGATGCCCCAAACCTCTATTATATAATGCAACCAAGCGGTCTTGTTGGAGAACAACTCGACGTCTTGTTTGCCTGCCTTAAGACTTTAGGAAACGCTACCAAAAATGGTGCCGTTCCCCCCCCCCCATAACAACAAACAAGGTTTACTGCTTGGGGTCTGAATTTCTAGCTCTGAAATAACCCCCATGTCCTGGAATTGCTCAAAAGGCCTCCAGTATGGTTGGCAGCAATTTCCTTACGGGGCATTGAAAAGGGATGATGTTATTCCTTAAGGCGTCCCCAGTGCTCTTCCCTGTTTAATCCCCGCCAGCCATCTTCCCCATTTCTTACTCTTCAGCCATACCTGCAACACCCACAAATCATCATGTCCCCCAGGAAAGGAGATATAAAAGACTCTTCATCGTTGCACAGACGAAAACCAGGATCCATGTACCCAAGTTATGTGGAAGTGTGGTCAAGGTGGCAAAAGGTGACCATAGAGTTGTGCCGGGGAACCTAGAGAAAATGCTTCTCTAGGCATCTGTAGCTCTTCCAGCATGATTCTATGATCAACCTCTGACAGATGTTGACCACAAAGTTGTACTGGAGGACTTGGAGATTCCTAGAGAGGTGTTCTTGCAGGTCAAAAGAATAGTGGGGTTTTAAATTTGCAGTTTTTCCACCTTCACGAGGGTCCTTCACCCCTAACCCCAGCAAATGTGGAAGGACCCCTGTACTTCAAGTACATAATAAAAGATCATTCCCATTTTGCAGACAAAACAACGACAAGTGATGAGGTGGCCTGGATTGCCTCCTCCTCCAGTTTGTCAGCTGGGGATGATGGGACTTGTTGTCCAAGAAGTTTTGGGAGCCCTGGCTTGATGAAGAGGTGGTTTAATGCTTTGCCTCCTTCCTTGGCATCACAAGCGAACAATTAGAGTCACTCAGTGTGTGAGCGGCAGCCAAAAGTGTGTGCTTGCCCCTTTTCCTTTGCTGCAGCAACAGCTTCATCTGGAGGAGAGGGCTGCAGCAATGGCAAAGCCTGGACGGGTATGGGAAGAGGACCCAACCAGATGGCACCCCTCTCCTTTGGCGTCACTGAGAGAGGACCGCACTCCCTGCACCCCCTTCGAGATGCCACTGCAGGGGAACTTCCCTGGAAATGGGACTTCCTTCGGTGGCTTCTCTGGAAATGCCAACTGTAGACTTGAGAGTGGGTTTTTGCCAGACAGTGTCAGGGAGAGCCACCCTTTCCATCATTGCCCCACCCTTCCCATCCATCCTCTTTCCAATATATTAAAAATTGAAAATGGCAAGGGAGGAAAACATTACTTTGGCAACTCATGCCTCATCTAATTTGGCCCTGCAAGAGGGAAAAGCTGCTCCCGGAGGTGGGACTCAAACGCAACTCTCCCCGGTTCACCTCTCTATTTACTGGAGACCCATTTGGAGAGAAGTGTGCTACAGATGTGCTAGAAACACACAGCCCAGACCTGTGTGCAAGCAGGCTTTTTCCTCTACAGGGCTCTCACGCTGTTGCCATGTCGCTCTGACCGCTGGCAGCTGTGAGGTCAATGAACAGCCACTGTACCAACGTGCGCATGTCAGTACGCTTCGTCTGGTTCGTTTTGTGCCTTCCAAGTGAAACTGAAGCTTATTTATGGCCGGGGGACTGGGACAGCACAACCCCACACTTCCCTCGTTGGTGACAAAGTACCTGCTTCAAAGGAGTGCTAAGGGAGAGACAAGGCGGCATATTATCACCCTATTTCTTCACCTTGTATGTGGAAAATATCATACGAAGAGCAGGTTTAGACTCAGAAGAAGGAAGAGTGAAGATAAGAGGAAAGAACATCAACACCCTAAGATACATGAGCGATGCCATAATACTACACTATACTATGCGGATGACACCATACTACTAGTGGAAAACATCACAGGTTTGGAACAATCGCTAAGGAAGGCCAAGGAAGAAAGTGCAAAGGCCGGCTTATTGCTGAATATAAAAGGAAATGAAAAATAATGACCACGGAAGAACTACATAAATTCAACCGAGACAATAAGGAAATTGAAATACAGTGGGGCCTTGGTATCTGGTAGGGTTTGGATCCAGGACCTGTCATGGATCCATTTTACGCCATTGTATTTTACTAAGCCATTGTATTTAACGGGATTGAGCATCCATGGATTTGGTCCTGGCACCAAACCCCAGCGGATACCAAAGGCCCACTGTATTTTGCTATGAAAAGGCTAAATATTCCACAGAACGACACATCCTAGGATTCCTAACCCTAACCCTGGCAATGAAAGCAGTGTCAAGCTGCACTCTTTCTTCAGTGCATTTCTCCCTTTCTGCATCATTTCTAGACCTGAGATAAAGGTGGCTGAGCTGAGCCAGAATATGGAAACCTGTTTATCCAAAACAGAGGCAAGGCTGTTGACGAAGAGGCCGACACATTTTGCAGTCCTGGGAAGGAACCAGATCACACGTCGGGCTATCCCCGCAAGCCGTTGGCATCTCCCCTCTTGCAAGCGGCTCCCAGGGTGAAGATGGCCACCGATCTGGTCCCCGGCCTCTGCAGTCTGCTCCATCTATTTTGACAGCTTTGCCCGCCGCTCCCAGTTCCTTAGCAACAGGGTGGGGATCAATCTCTCGGCAGAGGCGCTCCATCCACCTGTCAACCTACATCAACACCTCATCGCTCACCCTGGGGCGGCCGAGGCCGCTGTGGTAATAGAGATGTATGCCCGGACAAGGCGGCATAGGGTGGACCTGAAGGATCTCGCCAGTCTCCCAAATCCAAGGGTTTTGCAGATCATGGGATAAAGACATTCCTTGGGACCCTTGAGAGAAAGGTTAACTCTGGGAAGGTTCTGCAACAGCATCTTCCAGAGAGTGATGGGGTGCAAAGACCTATCTAGTGTTGGACCCACCGAAGGCGCCAGCCAAAATGTGTGCTTGGGTCCCCACTTGGTGATGGAATCTGTGGTCCCAATTATAGTTGTGGGAGAGGGATGCGGAAAGGATAAAAGGCAACTAGATGAAGAGGGAGAATGCAAGTGGCTGCAGTCCCTGCATCTCCGTGACCCTCCCCTGCCAGAAACAAAAGGCAAACAGTCAATTAGAAGCTAATGAGCCTAAATCTGCACACAAGACACACAGCTTATTAGCAGGGTGTTAATTACACTTTTGCCAAGGAGACAAGGCACCAAAGGTATATAAGCACTGTCCTCCCTCGTCCACAAACCAAGCCCCCTGGCAGAGAGAAGATGCCTCGGCAGGGGCAACCCAGAGGGATCCAGGTGTGGTCAGTCACGGCCCCCATCTCCGGACAAAGCCATGTCTGGACCTCAGCCCTTCTCACACGGTGCTTTTGGCACGGAGGGGTAGTGGCCAACATCTTCCCTTCCAGATGTTGCTGGATTGCAACTCCCATCTTTCCTTGCCATTGGCTATGCTCTCAATGGTAGAGGCCTTTCTCTTAATGGAAGAGGCCTTCCTCTTGGTGGTAAAGGTCTTTCTCATAGTGGTATAGGGCACGGTACAGGTCTTTCTCATAGACGTAGAGGCCTTTCTGTTAGCGGTGAACATCTTCCTCTTGGCAGCAGACACCGTTCTTATAGCGGTAGAGGCCTTTCCCTTGGTGCCAAGAGACCCATTCCAACCAAGAACCACTGGGAAGGGGAGCCATTCCTTCCGTGCGCCCCCAGTTCTGTTCCACATCTCAAAATATGAGCCCGGTGGCATCGAGCAGGTCAGCGCCGGAGGAGAAACCAATTACGCGCCTCGTGCTGCCTTTATCTGCCTTTCGGGTGCCGAGGCCTCTCCAAACGCCGGGAGAGCCGCGGGTTCGCTTTTAAAGTGGAACATAATTATGACTGTCAATGTCATCTTTGTTACTGCCTGTCCTGGGTAACAATTGAATTACATTTGCCACTTGACTAAGCAAGGCGGCCGGTCTTTTTTCACCGCACTCATTTGCTTATTTTGGGGATGGGGAGGAAGGGGAGAAAATCCCCCATTGCAGATGGATATGCGGGGCGAGGATGGAGGGAGAGACGGCTCAAGGCATCCCAAAAAACACACCCGTGTGCGTGTGTGTTGTGCAAGCACACAGACAGAGGATACGGTTGAGATGAGAGGTGAAAGAGGAATTAAGACAGATACATAAAGAAAAGGTTGGTTGGCGGGATGGAAAGCAGACAGGGCGAGAGATTCCAGATAGAAAGGATAAAAGATCGATGTAAAACAGATGGAGGCCAGATAAGCGAGATCAGGAATGCGCAGAGATTAGACAGATGAAGCGCGATTAGAAAGCGATAGGAAGGCATGGCAGAAGGAGAAGGCGGAGGGAGATAAAAGATGGTGGGACGCAAGGGGGAGAAGTTATGGGGAAAACTATAGGATGGAGAGAAATGGAGACTCTATGGGGAGTCTTTGGGATTTGTTTCCAGGACCCCTCCTCCCATGAATACCAAAATCCCTGGGTGCTCAAGTCCCATTATATGCAATGGTGCAGTAAAATGGACTCTGGAGACCATGCTTTGAATCCTTGCCACCTTGGGCAAGTCACGCTCTCTCAGCCTCAGAGGGTGGCGATGGCACCACCTGAAGAAACTTGCCACAATAGGTTCGTTCTTAGGGTCGCCGTAAGTCAGAAACAACTTGATGGCAGACAACGATGACAACAAAATACAAAACGGCAAAATCAAGGCTAGCTTTTTGGAATTCGTATATCCTAAAATAGATATTTTAAAGCCGTGGATGGTTGAATGGACGTGTTTCCAAAACTGTGGGCATGTTGTAATACTGGAATAACTACTAACTCCCTTGCAAAACCAAATGCAAAACCAAAAACTAAGAAGATACCTGGAGTTAGTAAGAGTTAGCAAGCGGTGACTCAAAGCGTTGTATCAATATGTTCTATCTATTTACCTCCTTTTTTAAAAAAGCAGCATCAATATTATTACTTAGACTATGAATTCAGATGATGATGATGCTAATAATAATAATAACAATAATAATAGTATTTATGGTACTTGATGGCCACCTGATATAATAAAACCTCCACACGGCTTCATGTTGCTTTTCCTCCGCGCTTTATTGCTGTTCTACTGTATTTTGTTTTTACTACATATCTGTTTTATTAGCATCCGCCAACTGGAGCGCATCATTGATCTTACATAACAAACAAGAGAGATAAATAAAAGCAGAAGCCGGAAAGGGTGGGGTGGTGGGGAAAGAGAGAGGCAGTCTGTACATGCACAGAGGTACGCCACCAATTGCTTCTCCTGCTCCTTGATTGGAGGGATAGGTCCTGGGCCTTGCTTTCACACAGCATGGGTGCCAAGGCTGCATTTTTTGGATGCTAAACCCCCAGTTTTTCTGTCTCTGCAGAAGGCCTTAGCATGCTGCTCACGGGAGACACAGTCAACCATCCTGGTGCTTTGGAGGCAGGATGCCAAGGTGGGTGCAAGTGCAAGCGACGCCGCTTGAGATGTATTAACCTTGCAAAAAGGCCGCATTGCCAACAAAATGGGGTTTCTGCACCCCCAACGCCACCTTGGTGAAGGAAAGGGTAGCTTTGCTTCCTTCGGAGGGTGGCAAGGAGAGGAAAATCTAAGGCTGGGACTTGTTCAGACTATCTGGGAAATGACGTCTCCCTTCCCCAGGGATGGGCAACATGTAGGCCTTAAAATATATATTGATGATGATGATGCTTCAAAAATGTGCTGAAGGAGGTGTGGAGGATATTCCCACCATGTTTGGAGCTCCTCCGACTTGCGTCTCTCAGAGGTCTAAAGCAATTTTTGCATGCGCGCGCACACACATATATATTGTTAAATACATTTTTATTTGGCATTTGAAAGAAAACAAAAGAAGGGGGTAAAGAGCTAAATGTACACACACAGACAAAGGCATCAACATGCACACAATACAATATGGCAGCAGTCCTAGACAGCATTTTGGAGTGAAAAGGCTCTTTTTCATAACCCTTGGAGGGCCTGTGGGGCTCCAAATGTGGTAGAAATGTCCTCTGCATCCTCCAGATGTCATTTTGGGGGCAATCTAGAGCTATTCTTTGACCTTTGTGAGGGTCCTAGGGGCTACAAAAACAAAGCCCCCAGCCTGCATTTTGGCCACCTCCACTTTAGTCTGCTTCCACATTGCAAAATTAATGCAGTTTGGTACTGCGTTAACTGTCATGGCTCCATCCTATGGGAACCCGGGATGTGTAGCATGTTGTGGCACCAGGGCTCTTTGACAGAGAAGGCTAAACCCCGCACCTACAGATCACACAATAGCCTTGAGCCGTGGCAGTTAAAGTGGCGTCAAACCGCATCAAATCTGCAGCGGAGACGCACCCTTGGAGGAACAGATGGCAACACTGAGTCGAGTAGCTGAGCTACCTGCGGACCAGGTTGCGTGGGAGGCAATGCAAACACAACTTCGGCGCCTTTCTGATGAGCGGCGTCGCTGGCATTTTATTTTTTGCCACTGCCAGAAGTGCCAGAAGTATCAAGGCCAAAGTCGATGTGACAAATACGTCTTTGCATTTAACATGTGTTATATATATTTAACTTATGTATATATATGCATGCAGAACATCAGCACTGTGTGGCACGCGTGATAATTATCAGGATGAGAGATCAGGAGAGGAAAGTTTAACCTTCTCCCTCCTCCCCTGCTGCCAGAGCCCTGAGGACAAAAATGATTTATTTGACGCAGACCTCCTTGGAAGGCGCCAATTTGGGATTCTTTCCCAATGCATGCAAAGCAAGCCGTTTCAAAGAGCCTCTGGAAGAGGTTGAACTCCCCCTCCCCGTTACCGATATCCGGATGAGGATCCGTTTCCCTGCCGGCGCATCCCTCCCCATGCAAATACACCGATTAAATGCGAATACGCCTTCAACTGTGACGTGAACGGGTCATGATGCAACAACATTTGGAAAACGCTCCATGTTAACACGGCTCCAATACGCTCCACTGTTTATAGCTGAGGCTCTAGCCAATGGATGTGTCCGCAAGGGGAAAAAGAAGTGTTCCTGCCCTGTTCCTGTATGGAAGTGATTAGACGATGCTTGGGACCTGAATCCTGAATGTTTGGACTGCATGCCAGTGTGGCGATGGAAGGGAAGAGCATTGATGAGTGGGCAAGCCACTGACTTTTTCCTGCCCAGAAATTCCAGCTTCTGTCATAGCATTTTCGCGTTCAAGTTTGCGCTGTTCCTCCGGCGCCAACCTTTTTGCTGTCCTGCCAATTCATCACACAAGTGGATTCATCCAGAAATTCCAGCTCCCGCCATAGCACTTTCGTGTTCAAGTAGCAGACGTGCAAAGTCACTGCACAAGTGCACACGGCCCAGAAATCCCAGCCGCAGCACTTTCGCATTCACATCCACGCGGTTCCTCTGGCACTAATCCTCTGGTAGATGTGCAAACTGAACGCACAAGTCCACCTGCCCAGATATTTCAGCTCTTGCCACAGCACTTTCAGTCAAGTTCATATGGTTCCTCTGGTAGTAATGCTTTTGCAGACATGCAAACTGAACACACAAGTGCACATGGCCCCAAAATCCCAGCTCCCACCACAGCACTTTCACATTCAAGCTCTAGCGGTTCTTCCAGCTCCAATCCTTTTCTCCTCTTCTTCCAATCCATCCAAACTCCCATCGAGGGAACCCAGGAAGCAATAGTCAAGACCGTCTCTGAGTTGGTGCAGAGTGATGGCAGGGAAGACCTCTCTGCAAAGCCCTGCTCCGAGAAGGGCCTGGCTTTTCTGGGCAGGCTCCCAACTTTTGTCTTGGGTGAGCTCCCTCGTGTCAGAGATTAAGCCCCGCCAAGCGGAGACAGCTTAAATCGGCTGCCCAGCATAGCATGGCGAGACAAACAAGAGGTGTCGGTGGTTCGGATGGGTTAGTAGGAGAGCGACTGTCAGCCTGCCCTGCGTGGCGGGCCAGGCTCACTCCAACATCAGGGGTAGCTTGGCAGAAGGCATTCTCCTCTGTTTGGCTGGTGCCACCTGCTTTCCTTTGCTCTGGCAAAGGAGCGAAGATGTTTGTGGACCATGATGAGAGCACAGACTGGCACGGATCTGATGCCTTTGCTAGGAGGGGAAAGCACCTTGCTCTCGTCTCCTTCTAGAAGCTTTCATGCACAGGATTCGGGGGAAATAGCGGGTTCAGGGGTACCCCCCAATTCCCAAACCCCTCACCCCTTGCCCCACTTTGCTTTTCACATCCAAGATTCTGGAGGCAACATCTGCACAGAAATGGGCCGAGTGTGGGAAAATGGACTATCTGGCACATCATATGGAGTCCTGCGATTTGTAATTTGTTGCAGCACCAGAGCGCTGTGACAGAGGAAGCTTAATATCTCACCAAACTATACATCCCAGAATCCAGAAGCATGGAGCCATGGCTGTTAAAGCAGAGTCAAACTGCAATGCTTCCACAATACAGAGGCAGCCCAAGAGTGACGTTTGCTTACACTACTGTAGTTTCAAGAGGAAAGCCATCTAGGCCTCTATGAGCTCACTGACCACAAGGCAAGGATGGAAATGGTGCTAATAGATAACAAATCAACCCATGGATGGCACTCAGGATCAATGATCGGAAACAATAGGGAATTACACATGCAGGTCTTGAACGCGGCAGCACCTTCCCGGCAAAAGAGCCCCAGAATTTGCACAAGCCGTAGATGTTATTTTATTCTTTTTTGGAAGACAGAAAGCAATCAGAGGGAAATGGCGAGCGCATTGACTCCTAGAACAAAAGCGGGGAGAGATATTCCAATAGAAAGACATCTCCCCTCCCTGCCTTGCACCTCCGTTCCGGCGACAAAAGGGAGAATGTCACTCCGTTGCCAGTTATTAATTCCTAATGCCACAATTACTTCATTACGTGGCAGGTGGAAGAGTGAATAGCTGGAGGTTTTTTGCAAAGGCAAACAATCATCTGAGTCAAAATTAATTTACTAAGCAGAGCAATTCTTTTTATCCTCCCGGTGGAAGCGTCAATTTGCTCTTTTTCTAAAATAAAATAAGGTAAAAAAACAACGCAAATCCCATTACAAAGTTTGCAGTAGGAACCAGAACCCAGCAATTCAGCGTATCGGTGCGGTTCTGACCCCTTCAGAGTAAGTCTGGGCTCGATTTGAACCTGGTCCCATCAAAATATCTTAGGCCCAAAACAGAAATGCACGGCTTTAACTGCCTGTGCCCAGGAATGCCGTCATTGCCACAGGCTGGCTCTCCTTCCCCTCCTTTGCTTCCCATTCGTCTCCCTGAAATGCAAAGCCAGCCAAAAATTCCTGGACGGCGCAAGGTTCTTCCGCTAATAATTCACATGCAGGAAGTCAGGGAAGAAAGATTTGCAGGACAGGAGGGACGAGGAAGGCTGGAAATGTTGGGGTGGCTCATTTCGGAATGGCTGACGGTGGAACAATCCACCCGTGGTTGCTTTAGTTATTAGTTACGATAACTAGTAATAAAAGGTCATGGTTCAACCCAATAGCACTGGTGTGCTAGAAGAAGAGTAGCATGAGAAGCAAGAGAGAAGGAACCCTCTGAGCATGTGCTGATTGCTAGACCCAAGAATGATGCATGGAGCAGTGCTTAACGTGGCGTCAGTCTGCATTATTTCTACAGTGAAGATGCAGCAAGAGAAGTCATGATTTTGCTTTGTGTGTGAATCATAGAGTTGGAAGAGACCGCAAGGGCCATCCAGTCCAACCCCATTCTGCCATGCAGGAAATCTAAATCAAAGTGTGTGCTCTTCAGAGGTCTAGGAGTGGGATGTGTAGGGCACCGCACTTTGGGTACCTCCTTCACCTGGTTGCTAGCAATTAAAATGGGTTGCTTCAATCCAAGAGATATGACTATGTTATGCAAATGGAACCGAGTTTGTTGTTGTTGTGTGCCTACAAGTCATTTCCAACTTATGGTAAGCCTCCATGGGGTTTTCTGGGGCTGAGAGTGTGTGACTCGCCCAAGGTCACCCAATGGGTTTCCATTGCTGAACAGGGAATCGAATCCTGGTCCCCATTGAACCCTAGTCCAATGCTCAAACCATGTCACCAAGATGGCTCTGTAACTGAGTAGCCAAGGTAAAATATCAGCAAACATTTTCAAATTGTGTTGTTGTTGTTGTTGTTGTTGATGATGATGATCATCATCATCATCATCATCATCCTGCCCTTTTCCCAAACTTGGACTCAGGGTGGCTTACAGTATTAAAAACCAGTACAACGACAATTACAATCCAATTGCGTAAGCCTGAGCTCGCCCATGGTCTCCAAGTCAGTCATCTGGTGCAGACTTTCCTCCAACACCCTGAAATTCATTGCTGGAATGCTATCTTGAATGGGGATCTTTACCCAATAGCCATTGGGGAGGGAGACAGACACACTCTGTACATGCTCAGAGGTTATGCTGTGACTCCTTCAGACACTTGACACCTGGGCCTTGGCAACCGCACCAGGTACTGGAGGTAAGATGGCGCTCTGACTCAAGTCCCTATCCTGCCGTTGGCACCCATCCGCTACCCACCCACCCACCGTTCCTGTCCTGTCGCTGTGCCCAGAGGGCAGCACAATGGTTTCGCAGCTAAGCCGAGAGTTCGGGATCCTGCGGTTGGGTTGATAAGGGAGAGCAACGGCTGCCAATCCTCCCCCTGGCGCTTGGCGTAATGGGATGACAGATATAATAGCAATGATCACAGGCACCCAAGGGCTGGCTCCTGACCTCCACCCAGCTGGCAGGCGATTGCCTGCTGTTCGGCTTGCTGTGCAGATGCGTTTCTCTTGGGCAGGGGTGGTTGTGTGGGCACCCCGCCAAATGCCTCCAGGAGCAAAAGCACCTCTTCCATGCCCACCCTCCATTGTCTGCCCACTCAGCCTTGCCAACAGGGGATGAGAGATGTTCCCTCTCTTTTGCCTCTGTGGATGGAGACAGCAAAGAAGGTTCCAGCCTTTAGGATGTGGGAGATGCAACTTCCACACTGGACACCTTGGTAGCCATAGCTGACCCAAGGTATTCTGCTGCCTAAAGCAAAGGGCAAGAAGGAACTGTCTGCCGTCCCTGCTGTCCGTTCCACAGATGATGACTGGACCTAATAGATCACTTACTTTTAGCACATGCAAACGGATCTGGTAGCACCTTTGAGACTTAGGCGTTTATCACACTGGGGCTGTTTTGGCATTAAAGAGAGATTAAAGTGCATTTAAAGCATCCTGCAAATAAAGCAAAAGTGGTGAAATGGTGCAGGCCCACCTGCCTCTAAAGATGCCTGGGACTCGGGTGAAAATCCTGACATTGAGTCAGAAGGTGTTGCATGTAAGTGAGTATACACACAAACACACACACAAGCAAAGAAATGCGCTGTCCTGGTCAGCACAAATGACACAACCAGAAGTGGCTGCAAGACTATTAATACGCAGCATGCCCAACCCTTAGCCCTCGCTTTCTCCTTGCTAATTAAAGTGCGGCCGGGTTGAGATGGCTCCCCAGCCTTGAAAAAGCCCTGGCCTCAGCAAAGAGGACCGAAACCAGTTGCCCAGAGGTAATCCATCAGGGATGCCCAAGAGCCCGGCGATGCGGCACAGATTTTGCATCTCAAAATGCACACGGCTCAACCCTCAGCATCAACAACTAGGCGAGAAACACCGGCCGGTCCCTTGTCACCGGAGCGGTGACTCAACTTTGTGCCCGAGTCTGAAGAAGGATGAGAAAGGGATTTGGAAAGATTTGAGCGTCAGGACAATGAGATGAATCCTGGATTGACAGGGATCTATTCTATGCTCAGTTGTGACGTGGCTGAAGGAAAAGGGTCACATAAGGGATGCCATTTTACTTACGCCATCGTATACAAGGGGACTTAAGCATCCATAGGTTTTAGTTTCAATGGAGGAGTCCTGGAACCAAATCCCAGTGGAAACCAAGGGTCCATTGTACTGCATATTCCAAAAAGCCAACCTGGATTTCGCCATGTTATATAAGGGATGCCATTTTGCTATGCCATTGTATTTAATGGGACTTGAGCATCCATGGCGAGTCCTGAGACCAAACCCCAGCAGATACCAAGTGCTCACTGCATGTGCTTCTGCAAAAGCAAGCAGGCTTCTGCAAATGCATTAGGGAGGTGGCCTGAAAGGCCGAAACGCAAGTGTGGTGGCTGATGAGACGTTCACAACATGGCCACACACAAACACATGCACACCGCCGGAAACGCCCCGGTTCCACTGCCCTGTCGCCAGTCAGCCACACTCACCGTCTCTCATGGAAAGGCTGCAACCGGGGAGCGCTGGCAGCCTCCATTGTGCAAGTGTCACGGCTCAAACGCATTTCCAAGGCTCTGAAGACTCTGGCAGGGAGAGGCTTTGTCTGCTATGGCAGCTGCGAGGAGCCAGGGAGGGGGAGACGTGTTTCTTTTAGTCTGGACGAGAGAAGCCCAAATGCCACCTCTGCCAGGAAAATGACCCAGGTTTAAGAACTGGTACACTTCACTCTCTCTGCCTGGCACCCAGATAGGTAAGGTTAGTTTTCCAATCCGGGATGCTCAGAGCTTGGGGAATGGTTTGTTTTTTGGTTGGATAAACCAAGGTTAATGTGCTGGTCAAGGATGCTTAAAGCTTGGGTGAAGCTTCTTTTGGATGGACTACAACTCCCAGAATCCACCTCCCCAGCTGGCTGTGAATGTAAGAACTGACAGAGTCTGCCTTCTGCCCGGCACTGCCAGGGTGCATCTACACTGTCAAATAATGCAGTTTGTCTCCACTTTAACCACTGCAGCTCCATCCTTTGGTATCCTGGGATCTGGGTCTATCCACACTGACAAAATAATGCAGTTTGACCCCACTTTAAGTGTTGCATTCTATGGAATCCAGGGAACCTTACAAGGGGAAACGTCAGTTTTTCCTGGAAAGAGTCAGTGAGACTAGAGAAGCCCCAAAACCAAGACTTTCAGGCTCATGGGAATTATGATCATTATGATCCCAACTCTACTTTCCATAGCACTGAGTAGATTCCTCTTTGCTACCACACAGATTTGCTCCCCTTGTGCGCTGTCTCCCTCCCGTGTCTACCTGCACACCTTGGAGGAAAATAATGCAGCTTGATGGCTCCCTTTCCTGGCGCAAAGTGTTGGCAGACAGGTGCAATGGGCGCCTGGGTGGGGAGAAGGCACAGGGCTTCAAGGATTTCGTAAAGCAAGGAGGGAGGCTTCTGCAAAACATTCGGAAGGACATCTTGGCAGGCCGAGCTGCGCAACGGCGGAACGGACTGCCTTGCGTTCCCTGGGGGTTTTCAAAAGCAGAGGCTGGGTGGCCATCTGTCAATGATGCTTTAGCTGCGGCGTCGGTGATGTTGCATCAACACCGAGGCTACCTTTGGACACTCTTGGATAATCCTATGATTCCATAAATTGAGCTCTAGCTGACCCACGATGGATTGGAGAGCGAGGGAAGGATGCTTTTCCTTTCTCCCCCATCAAGGTCACAGGTATATGTTCATCTCCTGGCTGCAAAATAGGTAAATAGGTGGGTACCTTGGAGATGAAGTCCCAGACTGCTGCCACATAATGCAGAATTAATGCAGTTTATTAATGCAAAATCAGCTGCCATGGCTGCATCCTATGGAATCCTGGATTGTGTCATTTGTTGTGAGCCATGGCCACACAAAGAATCCAGAGACCATCCCGCAGCACCAGGGGTTCACTTTGCTGAGCCCTACTCTACCCCATAGCCTTCACTCCCCTTCATAGAAGAGTTGGAAGAGACCCCAAGGACCCTGATCCAGTCCAACCCCCTTCTGCCATGCAGGAACTCTCAATCAAAGCAAGGAAGGAGACTCCACCACCCTCAAAAGTAGTGTCTTCTAATGTCGAACATCTCTTACTGTCAGGAAGTCCTTCCTAATGTTGAGGTGGAATTTCTTTTCCTGCAGCTTGCATCCATTGTTCCTGTTCCTATTCTCTGGAGCAGCAGAAAACGAGCTTGCTCCATCCTCAACATGACACCCCTCCAAATACTTAAACAGGGCTATCATATCTCCTCTTAACCTTCTCTTCTCCAGGCTGAACATACCCTCATAGGGCACGGTTTCCAGAACCTTCACCATTTTAGTCGCCCTCCTTTGGGCACGCTCCAGCTTCTTTGCACTCTTTTTGAATTGTGTGATAAAATCCCGCATTTGAACCCATGCCCTGGATTGCTGGGCAGGCAAACATGGGGAAAACCTGATGCTGAAGGACCTGTGTGATGCCAGAGACAAGACGCCACCACGCCGGCACCAGCGGGTTACGCTGTCGGCCCGCGTTAGCCTGGCAGGGCCGTGACGGGGGGAAAGGGATGCGAGGCGAAGGCGCTGGAGTGGAGCAGAGGCAGCCCTGGGGGGTTTGCTTGATACGCTGGGCGTTCCCAGCCACCAGCCTGCCTGCTCTGCTGCCACGCAGGATTAGCGGTGCCACCTCTGCTTGGCGCGTGCCACGGGGCACTGGAGAGACAAGGGTGCCCTTGTTGCAGCGCTTAAGAGGCAGAGCGGACTGCGATGCTTCTACTGTGAAAGTGGTTAGAAAGAGGTTTGGATGCCCAAACATCCTTGTTCCTCCTCTAACCTCTCGCAATTCCCAGAATGCCATAGCATGAGTCATGGCTGTTAAGGTGGTGCCAAACTGCTTCATTTCTGCAGTGTGGCAACAGCTTGAGAGGCTGGGCTGGGATCCCTCTTTTCAATGGCATTTTGCAGTAGGGCAAAAGCCTCCTTGTGCAGACCGTTGTTTGCTTCTTTAATTTTATCTCCCGTACTGTATTTCTATTATTAATTGGTGTTTATTATACTCTTCTGCAACTTTATTGCCTTGTATTATTGCTTTTAATAGCTGTTAGATGCTCTTGAGTGGTGCGTAAACACCATAAGGGTGGGAAAGAGGATTTTCGACAATGAATAAAATACATATGCCGCATGCGCTGCTACCAGCAGCAGAAATAACAAGAGCCTTGTGGCGATTCCTGTGCAACTGTAAGCATGTTTGCTTGGGAAGAAGTTCCACCGTAGCCTAATAAATGTATTCTTAAGTTTCTGCGAGTCTGTAATACATATTTGTTGGCCTTTTAAAAATGCCACACGATTTCTAGGATGGGAATACTTGGCATAACAGGCATCTCCATGAAAGACATCTTGAGATTGCAGCAGATCACAAGTGGAATATAAACTAACAATGAGATGCAGCAACAAAAAAGGCCAACACAATTCTAGTAGCATTGAGGGAAGTACAGCTGGATCCCTGTATCTACAGAACCAATATTGGTGGTTTCTTACCTGCGGCTGACAAAAATAGAGACGCATGCCATAGAAAATGCCTAGAGACATATCCTTTTCAGGATATGTTTGTACTGGAAGACCTTTATTTTAATGGGGTTTGCTATTATTCGTGGTTTCTGGTATCTGGAAGTAATGCTTGGGAACTGAAATTCTGTGGATATGGGGATCCACCTGTAATAGTATCCGTCTATTCTGCTTTGGTCAGAGACCTACCTCATCTGGATATTGCGCCCAATTCTTGGTGCCATGGTTTGAGAATAAGAGCATCACAGAGTCATAGATTTGGAGGGACCATAAAGGTCATTCAGTCCAACCCCGTCGTGTAGGTCTACCCAACTAAAGCACTCCTAAAAGATGTTCATCCAACCTCGGTTTAAAGACCTCCAAAGATGGAGACCCCACCAACCTCTGAAGGTCCATTCCACTGTTGAACAGCTTTTAGATTCCCTCTAAGATCTTAGGGAGAAGATTTTCATGGCCAGAGCTGTCCAATGCTGGAATAAACTGCATTGGAAGATGGGGGACTTTTCTTCACTGGACATCTTTAACCAGAGGTTTAATGGCCATCTCTTGGGGCTGTTTCAGCTAAGCATTGCTGCACTGCAAAGGTTGGAGAAGATGGCCCCATGAGATACCTTCCAGCTCTACAATTTGGTAAAATGCAGTTGCATTAACAGAGACATAGTTTCCAAGGCTGGAGAGAGGAAGAACAGATTCACTTTAATGCGCACACATGCCTCGGACTCCGGCAACTGTGTGTCCGTTTTGGAGCACTGCAGTTTATGGAGAACGGGAACAAAGAGAAATCGCTGCAGAGGATGGCAATGAAATGCCAGGGACATCTGGCACTTGAACATCATGGGCTGGTGTTCCTGCACCAACGCTAGAAGATGGCGCACTTGGCTTTAAAAGAGAATGTAAATTGAAATGCTTATAATGGGAATGTGACGGCAGGAAAGGATCATGGAGATCCAGTCACCTCTGGACACAGGTGAGATTAATGTGGCTTTTTCAGTTCTTCTGCAACACCCAACATATTTCATCATTATTGGCTGCGCTGGCCATTGCAACCCACTTCATCCAATACAGACACTTCTTCTTGGGGATATATTATTGCCTCCACCTTGGTGTCAAGATGAGACGAAAAATAAGATGGAGAGGGGCCATCCTTTGCTGGAACGCCATGGATCCTCCCAAAAGTTTTCCTCCTTCCCATCATACTTGCAATACGCCAAAGCCAAAGATGGGAGAAACTGTGAAGATAAATGGAAGGACATCTTCATACGCTTAAAACTGTGGAAGCGGCTGCCAGAAGATGCAGCGACGGCTGCCAACTTGGAAGGCTATAAAGGAGGATTAGAAACGTTCATGGAGAATAAAGCTCTCAATGGCTACTAGACATGATGGTTATTGCCGGCTCCGATATTGGAGGCTGGACAGCTCTATATATCAGTTGCTGGCAAGGATGAGATGGAAGGAGGCAATAAGGCTTGCTTTGGGGCTTTCTGCAAGAGCCTTGGATTCGCCATCGTAGGCACAGAATGCAGAACTTGGCTTCATTAATGGAACTATAGTTTCCAAATCAAGGGAAGTCATCCCAGTCTAGAAGACTTCCCTTCCTGAATATCAGAGGGTTAGAATAGATGACCTCTTTAGTCCCTTCCAACTTTATGAGTCCATATGCTCTTTTAGAAGATCTGTGCCATCTTCCACTCATGGTTTAAATGGACAAAAATAAGGGGGCTTGGTGAAAACAAGGGATTTGCAAGAGACAAGCAAAGAGGTGGGAATCCTCCAACTCCTGAACTCTTGGGGATCATTCAAAACCACAACTGCAGCCAGAATGTCTCCACCGCACATTAGGAAAGGAACCGAAAGGGCACTGGCTTGGTTAAAGAGGAATATCACAGAAGCCATATTAGAGGCAAGAGAACAGCCTTTGGAAAACAGAAGGCTCTTGGAAATGAGAGGGAAGGCCTTTAGGGAGCTGGGGATGTTCAGCTTGGAGAAGAGCAGGTTAAGAGGTGGCATGACAGCCCTCTTTAAATAGTTGAAAGGATGGCCTATTGAGGATGGAACAAGATTGTTTTATGCTGCTTCGGAGAATAGGACACAAAGCAATAGATTCAAGTTGCAGGAAAAGAGATCCCACCTAAATGTTAGGAAGAAATTCCTGACAGTAAAGAAGATGCCGCCTTGGAGAGTAGTGCAATCTCCTTCTTTGGAGGCTTTTAAACTGAGGTGTTTATCAGACGAGCTCTTAAAGAGGTACTATTCCAGTGTGACTCCTCTAGCTGCCTCCTGTTGCATGCTGGGATTGGCAGTTTTAAGGAGGGGTATTTAGAATTCTCAGGCAGAGAAGTTCAGCTCCTTAAAACTGCCAATCCCAGCATGCAACAGGAGGCTGCTAGAGGAGTCACACTGGAATAGTAGCTCTTTAAGAGCATAGTGTGATAAACATCTGAGGCTGGATAGGAAGGAAGGAAGGAAGGAAGGATAAGGAGTAAGAATGGGATGGATGAGGGAATAGGAAGGAAATGGAAGAAAGGGATTTAATAGGAAGGTTTGATGAAGTATTGAGAGTGTAGTGTTGCATATATATATGTATAGTAGAGAGAGTAGGATGGTATTTTATGTTATGCCCTATACAACATGTGTTATGTGTGGGCATGTTTATGTTTCAGTCTTAGCACTTTACATTTCTATACCGTTTCATAGTGAACGCATCACTCTCTAAGTGTGTATGTATGTATGTGTAATGATATATCTTTTGTATTCAATAAACTTTCCTTAATAATAATAATAATACCTTACAAAACTGACCATTAAAAGAGAAGGATTAAACGATTACAATATCAAAACGGATCACTTGTTGAAGAAATACAATGCAATTGAAGAGGCAAAAGCACTTAAAAGCTTTGGGGAGCAATGGGCAAGTCGCATGGCGTATGCCACTTGGCTTGCGCCACTCAGGATCTGCGCCAGTTTCCTCTCGCTGCCTAATGGCCGGACCGGGGGAGAGAAAAGAAAGGAAGCCCAAATCCTCTCTACAGGAACGGATGCCATGAGACTGGCATCTCTATACCTCTCTCAACATATGCAAACCAATTCAGCAGAACCTTGATTTGCATCCAGTATCTGGAGAGGAGGAAGGAAAGGAGGGAGAAGGGATGACTCCGCACCCAGCCATCTGGGGTGCCGAGCCGCAGAGAGAGAAAGACACCCGTGTGGGTGCCCAGGAGGGAGGAATTAGCCTTCTGTGTCCCTCTCCCCCCTCCGGGCAAGGAGTATTTCATTAAGTAACAAGCTTCCCTCCCTCTCCGGCTCCCTTCCCTCCCCCTCGCCCGAGATCATGCACAGCCATTAAGGCATAAATATTAATAGCCATGGCACAGAGATGGACTGGGTGCCCGCAGCTTGCTTTGAGACACTGCCTTCGCACAGGGAGGAGGGGGATTCATTTTGGAAAATTCGGGGCATGGAGAAGAAACGTGGCCAAGCCCAGCAAAGGGGGGAAAGGAAAAGGTGGGGCAGATGGGACTTACTCCCCTCCTCTAAATCTGGGATGAGGAATCTGGGCCCTGGCAATGCTGAGATCTGTGACTTTCTTCCCGCCAATTCCAGCTAGGCAGTCTGGGGCTGATGGGAACTGGCGTCCAGCAGCACCTGGAGATGCTATCCCCATGCAAATCCCTCTTCCATATACAACATGCAACACTGCAATATGCAATATTATAATATGAAATATTACAACACTGCAATATGAAATACACTCATCCTTCCATATTTGCAGCTTTGATATTTGCAGGTTTGATTATTCACAGATTTGATTAATACGTTCTCTCTAGGAATATCTAGGTCCTCCATTGCAACTCTATGGTCAACCTTAACTAAAAGAGGCACTGAAAGACCTAGCGATTCCTAGAGAGGACACTCTACTCGGCCTTTGTAGCTCTTCCATTGCAGTTCTATGGTCAGTGTCTGTTGGGCGTTGATCACAGAGTTGCACTGGAAGACCTAGAGATTCCTAGAGAGGTGTCCTCTCAGGTAAAAACATGGTGTTTTTGTTATTTGTGGGTCTTCCATGTTTACAGGGGTCTTGTGCCACTAACCCTAGCAAATATGGAGGGACAAGTGTACAGCAATATGCAATATTGTAATATCTCCAATACCTATTTGTTCTCCATCAATATTATTATTTTGAATCCTTTGCATTTCCAGGCACATTTGTCGTGAAAGTCCAATTTCTTTGGAAAGGATGCAAAGTACTGAGGGTGGCGGGGGTCTTCCACACTGAGAAACCAGCCATGGCGGGTAGCAAAATGGAGAAAGAATTTGTCCCATTCTGGTACTCTGGCAATGCCCTCCCCAGATATGGGAAAGAATGGTAGCAAGCCAAGGCTGGCGGTGGAAGAGAGACACTGGCACCATAAAGCCAGGGCTTGCAGAGGTGAAAACGAGGCATTTGGATGAGTAGCAACAGTAAGATCATCTGGCCCCCCATCCCTTCATTGAAGCCCCTTCCTCTCATCTACAAACCAGCTGAGATGAAATATGACAATATAAACTTGAAAACTATCTGGGTTTTGGTGAGACTTGATCTTGAATGCTGAATAAAGACCCATTAGTTCTACCATAGTCCTTCTCTTGATGCTAATGAAAACCGACAGACCTGGATTGCTGGAATGGATCAGGGTGGTCAGCAAAGATCCGTAGAGGGTCTCAGCTGGGTTCTGAACCCTTCATCTTGGAACATGCATTTCTAACCCTAAACAGAGGTCCCTCTCTCTCAGCCCTTTATCCCACAACATCACCCACAATTCTCCCCCTCTGGAACAATTTTGTCTAGGCCAGGAGTGGACTTGAGCAGGGAAAAATCTGCCCCTTCAGTTGTGGCTGGATTGCAATTCCCAGCAAGAGTGTGACTGCTGGGAGATGCAGTTCAGCAATCCCTGAAGCTTCCTTTTCTGGTCCAGGCCAAGGAGACGTGGTTAGACTGCAAACCCTAGCATCCCTTGCTGCAACTGCGTAGTTGCAACTGATGTGAGCTGGAGTCTGAGAACATCTGGAAGGACGCAAACTGCTCAGCAGTCCATATTGGTGATACCCAAACTATGAGATTTGGATTTCAGCTCCCAGAAACCCTGACTGACTTTGCTTTGATGTCCAAAACTCCTGGAGGATCAGTGTTCAGGAACCGCTGGCCCACTAGTTGACCCTCTCCCCATTGCACCCCTTCCCGCATCACCCCCACATCAGACTCCCCTTTCCCCATGCGCTTACTATGTGCAGCTGCAGGTAGTCGCCAAGCCCGGATGCGCTGTCCACCCGCACCAGAATGGCGTTCTTCTGATGCGTGCTGAAGCCCACGGCCAGGCGGTCGGCCCGCGTGCTCGGGCGGTCATTGGGGGGCCAGGTGTACGTGATCAGCGCCCCGCCCTTCCCAAAAATGTACGTCGTGCCAGCTGCAAATAGAAGAAAGAAAGAAGAAGAACGGTTAGGGGAGAAAGTCTGGCACATTCTCTGTGAGCTTCTGTGTGCTGTGTGCCTTCAAGTCATTTCCAACTTATGGTGAGCCTAAGGCAAACCTATCATGGGGTTTTCTTGGCAAGATTGGTTCAGAGGAGGGTTGCCATTGCTATCCTCTGAGGCTGAGAGAACATGACTCGGCCAAGGTCACCCAGTGGGTTTAGTGGCATCAAACCCTGGTCTCTAGACTTGCAGTCCAACACTCAAACCATGCTGGCTCTTATCTCTCTCCCAAAACCTGACCTTCTCTGGTCTGTGGTCCTTTTCCTGCTCAGGTGCATCATCCCTCGCCCTCCTTCCCTTGCAATAAATCTCTACCTGGCCTCTTTGGGTCCCACCTTCTCTGCTGCGAAAGAGAGATTGGGGAGGAGGAGAAGGGCGAGGGATGATGGACGGAGAGGGATAAGGGTGAAGACAGGCTCATCAGTCTCCCGGCCGCCCGGTCCACCTCCCAGCCCATGCCAGGCAGGGCTGGCGGCTCAGCCATCCATCACCCGGCATCTGGAGTTCTGGCTGCGTTGTTTTGGCACACCCAGCTCTCCAAGGATGCAAACTCTCCAGCCAGATTGTCCTCACCTTATTTATACCGTCACAGAACCTGAGCACCGCAAGGGACCCCAAAGCTCATCTAATCCAACCCCGCTGCCTCCACCATGCAAGAAGACACAACTCAAGCCCTCCTGAAAGATGCCCATCCAAAGACACCCATTTCAAGGCCTCCAAGCATGCAGAATCTGCCACCCTCCGAGGCAGTTCTTTTCCAAGGGTCACCCAGCCCAACCTGCCTGCCATGCGAGAACTCACAACCAAAGCACCCATGACAAATGTCCATGTTTAAAAGCAGCCTCCAAAGAAAGACTTATTCTTGTAATCTGAACCCACTGCTTCGTATTCTAGGCTCTGGAGCAGCAGAAAACAAGCTCGCTCCATCCGTTACGTGGAGAATCCACAGACGAAACCAAACCCAGTCGCACTTCTATCGGACCGACCCAAATGTGCAAAATGCGTGTTGCGAGCTTTTGAAGCGCCACTGGCTTCGCTGTCCTTAATAACCGATGCCCAGTTTGGAAAGGATATGTAGTTGGCCCTCCTTATCTGCGGGTTTTTTAATTCACGGATTCAATCATCCATGGCTTGGAAGTATTCAGAAAAAGCATATATTCCACACAGCAAAGCTTGATTTTCCATTTTATATGA
>NC_056530.1:26905830-26915727 GCF_019175285.1 Sceloporus undulatus
ATCTGAATCACCAGAAGTTTGCCAGAGGCATTCCTTACTAGAAAGCCAGCGAGGTATGTGGCACTTTGCAATAAATAAGAGGGGTCCGGGTTGCAGTTTGGGGCACTTGGTCTGTAAAAGGTTCTCCATCACTGGAATAGGGGTTTAGAAAAGGATAATCTTAGTGAATTTTTAAGCTCAGGATGATCTTTTTTTAGGATAGAAATGTTTCTCCCCCATCCTTTTTTTAGATATCCATCCATCCATCCTTTTTGTATATGTGAAAACAAGACATTTAGATAACATTGATGTATAGGACCAGTTTATTGAGAAGACATCAGGGAGTCATATTATGTATTTGCTTGGTTATTCTAGATAGATAGATTAGAAGCGATTGTTTTATATTTTGAGAGATTAAAAATAAAGTTTAAAAATAAAATAAAGTATAGGTGTTTGTGTCAGAAGAGTAATCTCTGAGGTAACTGTAGGAGTTACTTTGGTACTGACCACACTGGAGAGTGAAGTTAACATTAGTCCCTGAGGTAAATCACTGAGGTAAATTGTAAGGTGACTAGAAAGACAGGAGAAAAAACATCCCATCTGTAAATATATAAATATATGTTCAACTTCTAATAAAAAATATTGGAATAAAAGCATACTTCAGAAAGTAACTTGGTAAAGTGATTTCTGAGGTACTATTTTTTGGTATGAAGTAGGAAATCAGTAAGTGGCTGTTAAAGAACGCAGCGTCCAACCATTAATACCTAGCTGAGTCAAAGAGTAGTTAAGAGTATTTCCTGACGGTAAAAGTTTTGGGCAACTGTAAGGAAAATACCATAAAGATGCCTCCTAAGAAAGAAACCTCACCAACTGAAATGAGTAACAAGCGCACAAACAAACACTTACATTTATTCAAGTAACATTTTGTCAGAATCAATGCTTACAGTTAAAGTTTAAGTTGGTTCTTATTTTAATAACAAGCTTGTCTGAAATTTGAACTACATTGACGTTAGCATTACAAAGCCATTTGGACAGGATTTTTTTAAAGGGTGTTGTCTAATGTTGGGGACAGCGGTGAGGAAGAAAGTCCAGTTGGCTGTCTTCCAATATATATATATATATATATATAATTATATATATATTATATATATATTTAGTTGCCAGGGAAGGGTGGCGTCATATAACGTAATCCTGCTTTTCCTCCAAAAATGGCGGGACTCAAGTGTCCAACTCAACTTTTACTCGCCTTGCAATTGGATCCAGACCTGTATGATGCCATGCAAGTCATTTCTGACTTATGGAGACCCTGATCATGGGGTTTTTCTCAGCACGAGGGATTCGAAACCCTGGTCTTATATGATGGTCTTTAACATTGGAACCAGTGCTTGCATAGAGGTTGAGGAATTGGGACCAGGTTCGAATCCCGGCTCAGCCATGAAACCCATTGGGTGACCTTAGGCAAGTCACACTGCTCTCAGCCTCAGGGGAAGGCAATGGCACCACCTCCTCTGGAATTTAAAGCCTGAATTTAAGGGTGAACCTATCCCAATGTTTTCTGAGGCTGAGAGAGTGTGACTTGGCAAGGTCACTCAGTGGGTTTAATGGCCCGAGTGGGGATTTGAACCCTGGTCTCCAGAGTTGAGTCCAACACTCAACACCACTATGTCACAATGGCTTTAAAGCAGAGAGTATATACTTGTCAGTATAAAGCGCTAAATCCTATCCTCAGTAAGTTCAGTGCTTGGAATATGTCTGTTTCGATATTCGGACTAAAACCCAGGACGGATTCATTGCCCTATCTCCCACAGCGAGCCCTGTTTGGACCCATTTCACTCTCCCTCCAGCATTTTTAAGTGCTCCAATGATGCCTTTCTGCTTTTATCCTTCCGCGCGGCGCTTTAATCTGTTTTCGCATGCCGAAAATGTTTTCCATTTCTTTTGCTGGCCAACCTGTATCTCCCGTTCTATATCTGGCTCCTTTAGTCACTGCGTTTAGACCATCCCTGTTGTATTTTAAAGCCTTTCTGCATGGGCTTTTAACAGATTGCGCGCCGCCCAGAGAGCTGGGGCTAGTGGGCGGCTTTTTAAAAAGCATGCCGATAAATAGATCAATCGATGCAAGCCAGGGTTTTCGGAGAGAAATTGCACCCAGGAAGTTTGCGTTCTCATGCTCCCTCTTCCTCCTTCCAATGCCCTGCAAAAATGTGGTCTCCAACATTGGCATTACTAGGACTGGCATCACTTATCAACTTGCTCCATACCCACACCATAAAGAAAGAACCCTATAGTCCACTTTTTGTTACTTGTTTTTGTTGTGCGCCTTCCAGTTGTTTCCAACCTTCTTCTGAGCTGAGAGAGTGCGACTTGCCCCAAAGTCACCTTGTGGGTTTCCATGGCCGAGCCAGGATTCGAACCCTGGTTCCAGAGTCACAGTCCGACCCTTAAACACGCTACTAGGCTGTTACTCATGAAATCCTAATTCCCGTCGATCCGTGAACGCCAACGGCAAGAATCGTGATGCAAACAGCCAGCAAATTAAACTGAAATTAAAATCACAATATTGTATGCACATCTTAAATCTAGCGACAGTACAAAAGTTCATGCGGTCGTCGAACCGAAAAATGGATGAGACATGATGCTTTTAAAGAAAATAAGAAATATTATATATATATATATATATATGATATATATATATATCCTCTCTCGTTTTAATACACACACACACACACAAACACACACCACCGTATGATACTCAACTATAAGTCGACCTCACATATAAGTCAAGGACAGATTTTGGGGACAAAATTGCAGTATTGCTATGACCCATGGATAAATCGAGGGTAAAACTCAGGGGCATGCAATAAAGCATGGGAAGGATGAAGTAAAGGGGAAATAATGCCAAAGACCCTACAAAATCCTGGCAGGCAGAACTGTTTTGTGAAGTCGAAGGCTTTATGGCTGGCATCCATTAGTTTTTTGTGGTTTTTTTGGGGCAATGTGGCCATGTTCTAGAAGAGTTTATCCCTGATGTTTCTCCAGCATTTATTATATTTATTTATTTAGGTATTGATAGCCCGCCCTTCAGCCCTAATGGCTCTTCACGGTCGGCTACAATATTATTTTTAAACCAGACAGTTCCTTGCCCTCCGGCTGACAATCTAAAAGACAGGACACAAAGGAGAAGGAATGATGGAGGGAAAGGGGATGAGGTCAGTGGTTCTTGCTCTCCCTCGGAGGCCTGGACCAAGCAGATGGATTGGAGGGAGGGTCTTCCTTCTTCCAGGCTAGTCCTGATGGAGCTGGACCTGCCTGGGGAACTCCTTCTCAGGCCGGCGGATGGCGGTTATCTGTGCTTTGGCATCTTCATGGGTACGAATGGTTCTCCTTTTATAAGAGTTAAAGTATAGTGATTTACATCGACCAGTGTAAGTCGACTAGGTTTTTTGGGGCACAGGCTGATCATGCCCCCAAAGGTTTGGGGAGCAGTGGGGTCACCCCTTTAAGGTATCACCGGCGTGATCCGCACCCGCCGCTCTCCACTGGTGACGCCCTGGGATTCCAGGGACGATTGCGGCAGAGGTGGTGCTTGGACAGCTTTCTTAGCAAGCTGTTTCCTCCCAGGGAGAGAAAGGCAGCCGGGGAATGGCGGAGTGGGTGGCTGGGGGGGTTGAGAAAGTGTCGCCCAAGTGGTCTCCGAGGCCATCGTCCCTCTTGCTTTGCCACCCATCCATCTCTGTCGCCCAAGTGATGAGCTTGGAAGCTGTTGCAGACGCGTCGCCGCCGTCTGGGAGGAGAACGCCGGCGACAAGGAGGCAAGAGTGAGATGTCAGTGGGCAGGGAAGGACCACAAGCCATCCTCCATGGCTTTCCTCCCCCTGTTAAAGGAGAATCAGAGTTGCTGATGCCAGATTTGGCAAAGGGATCACAGATGAAGCCTGCTGCCATACGGCAAATTAAGGCCGTTTGGCACTGCTTTTAACTGCCATGGCTCCATGCTATGGGATCGTGGGATGTGTAGTTTGTCATGCCACCAGAGCCCATGGCTATATACTCAGGATCTATAGTGTGTGGAGCCATGGCAGTTAAGCAGTGTCAAAAGGCACTCAATTCTGTGGCATAAGATGCAACCTTACAACATTACAAGGGCCCTAGGGATGTCCAGTTAAACTTCCTGCCATGCCAAGCCTATGTAATCTGGGGATTTGTAGTCCCTTGTGGCACAGAGTACTCTGAGAGAGGAGGCTATATATCTGGAAGAAACTACACATCTCAGAACCCTACAGCTCCGAAGCATGGCGTTAACGCATTGTCAAGTGCATCAATTCTGTGGCACAGATGCAACTGGAGGGACCACTAGGATGTCTAGTCCAAACCTCTGAATGCCATGCCTATGGGATCCTGGATTTTAGTTTGCCTGGAAGCAGAGCTCTCTGACAGAGAAGGCAAAATAGCTCACCAAACTACAGAGGCCAGTATCCCATAGCATTGACCCGTGGCCAGTTAAAGTGGTGTCAAACTGCATGATTCAGCAAGTGCAGATGCAGCCTTACATTGTTGGAAAGGTAGAGCCATCTCCTCCAACCCTTTGCCATGCCATCCTATAGTTTTCTGGGATTGCAGTTTGTCGTGGTCCTACAGTATGGAGCCATGGCAGTTAAAGCGGTGGTAAAACACTGCACTGTTTTGACAGCGGGTTTTCATAGCCAGGCGGGGATTTGAACCCGGGTCCAGAGCCGATATTAGTCCGACGTTCAAACCACTCATCAAACACACATACACCAAAAGTGAAAAAAATCACATATAAGTAGCCAATCTCACACCCAGTAGAGAAGCCACTGGGGACCAAATGGCATTTAGATCTATTTCACGCACCTTGGCTGTTTTTTAGAAGAGGAAAAGGCTTTTTAAAAATAGACCTTAAATAATAATACTAACTACTGTATCTTGGACCTTAAAGTGGCCCAGGGAGGCCAAAATAGCCACTGAACTGGTCAATGATGGTTCCCGGAGGATGAAGCAAGGCTGACCGGCCCTTCTCATACTAAATCTCCTTTTAGGATTAGGGGCAGCTGTGGGTCATACTTGGCTCACCCTAGTGGTTTCAGTGCTCGGACTATGGAGACCGAAATTCAATTCCAGGCTTGGCTATGAATCTGACTGGGTTTCCTTGGACAAGTCACACTCCTCAGCCACTTGGGAACGCACGGCAAACCTCTCTGAACAAATCTTGCCAAGAAAACCCTCAGATACATTCGCCTTGGGGTTGCCATAGTCAGATACGACTCTTGAAAGCATGCAACAACCACAATCTATGCACTTATACGATTAAAGAAGGAGATCTATCTGATACTTATACTCAGGGAGGAAAAGTGGATCTAATTGTAACTAATAAAGTTTAGATGCATTTATAGCTCAGAAGCGGTTATTTTAAACGGAGGGACTTTGGGGAGATGGCTAAAAGGCCATCCCAGAAAGGTAACAAGCACCTTATATAAAAATAAAGCCTATAGCCCTTTAAGCATAAGACGCTATTTTTAGTGCTAATTAGAAGATCATATAACAAAATAGCCTTTGGTATCTGCTGGGGTTTGGTTCCAGGATCCTTTGTGGATACCCAAAGCCATTGATACTCATGCCCCATGAAATACAATGGTATAGTATAGTGGACCCTTGGTATCTGTTGAGATTTGGTTCCAGGATCCCTTGTGGATAACCAAATCCATAAATACTCATGTCCCATTAAATACAATGGCATAATGCAGTGGGCCCTTGACATCTTTTGGGGTTTGGTTCCATGATCTCTTGTGGATACCTAAATCTGTAGATACCCAAGTCTCATTAAATACAATGGCATAGTACAGTGGGCCCTTGGTATCCACTGGGGTTTGGTTCCAAGATCCCCCATGGATACCAAAATCCATGGATGCTCAAGTCCCATTCTATACAGTGGTATATAATAAAGTGGTGCTCCTTATATAATAAAGGCAAAACCAAGGTTTGCGTTTGGGAATGTATATACTTCCTGACAGCAGATATTTTCAAGCTGCGGATGCTTGAATCCATGGAGAAAGAAGCCGTGGATACGGAGGGCTGGCCGTCAAACGGCGTCCTTTATATAAAATGGCAAATCCGTGTTTGCTTTGGGGGAATTTATATAGCTAGATATTCATATTTTCAAGCCAGGGATGGTTGAGTCCGTGGATAAAGAATCTGTGGCTTCAGACAGGGAATGGCAAGAGATCACATTTTATCGTCCTACTATAGAAAGCTTCCCTTTGCCTATTTATATACATCAAGGCACCGCGAAACAGTAAAGCATAGGACTGGGATGCGTTTCTTCTTCTTTCGTTGTTTTATCTGGCGAGGTGGAAGCTCTCTCCAACCTTATTTTTTCCCCCTTTTAAAATGAATATAAACCCGAACGACTCCACTGTTCTTGGCTTTGCCTTCATCTGTGACAGCGATGGCCCAGAAGGTCTTTGAAATCTTGTGCCAAGTCAACCCTCTTCTCCAGTCGCTCCTCTTTCTTCTGAAGGCTTCTTGACCCAGACTCTGCCTTCCAGCCTCCTTTTCTCCGCCATCTCACTTCGAATGGTATTCTTTCTTCCTTTGCGGATGGAACATATTTTGGAGAAATCAATTGCAGGAACCGTATCGGAAGCTATATTGCGGACTGGGACTTGGAGCGGTTCAAGAATTGTGTTTAAGGCGAGGAAGGGGCTCAACATTGGCAGGCAGGTTGCTCTTAGTTTTGTATAGAACCATAGAATCCTAGAGTTCAAAGGTGCCTCTTGGCTCATCCAGTCCAACCCCATTCTGCCATTCAGGAACTCACCAACAAAACACCTCCGACAGATGGCTATCCAGCCTCCAAAGCTCCAAAGAAGGAGCTATTGTGAGTACTGTACTTGCAGACAGGGATGCAAGTATTTTCCCCAACCATGGCCATCAAAAGGACCTTAAATGTGAAGACTCTTACAAGTGCAATGTACAGTGGATCCTTCTTATATGCTGGGGTTTGGTTCCAGGATCCCCGCCCCCAGATGACAAAATCCATGGATACTCAAGTCCCATTAAATATAATGGCATACAAAATGGTGTCCCTTATATTCAAAGTTTGCTATTTGGAATTTATACTTTTTTAATACCCTAATTTATACCCTAAGGTATACCCTATTTTAAAAAAGATGTTCAAGCCGTGGATACTTGACTCCGTGGATAAAAAATCCATGGATAAAGAGGGCCAATTGTATACTAGAAGCATTAGAAGCATTGTCCATGCGGTCAGTGTCGCTTACTCCCAAGTCAGCATGCACACAATAGATGGCAAGCATCCTTTATTCTTCCTGGGAGAGTCCATCGGCAACTTCGTCCTTAATATTTCTTGACCCTTGATCATTTAGTACATCTTTGTTGCGGTGGGTTGCCGTCGTGTGCCGTCAAGTCGTTTCCTACTTCTGGTGACCCTACGCTGGGGTTTTCTTAGCAAGATTTGCTCAGAGGAGGTTTGCCATGGTCTTCCTTGAGGCTGAGAGAGTGTGACTTGCCTAAGGTCACCCAGTGGGTTTCATGGCCAAACAGGGATTTGAACTCTGGTCTCCATAGGCGTCATCCAACCCTCAAGCCACCGCGTCATGCTGGCTATATATGCCTCACCAAGGCCTTAGTCCCACTTAAAGATAAATCGGTGTGCGATCCAAATCGATGGATCCATTTGACAGCGGAGCGTGGTCCCCACTACATTTGCAAAATGTAGGCCTGCCTGCCTGCCTCCCCAGCCTCCTTCCCGTTGCCTTTTCCTAATCCGGGTGGTTTTTCCCTCCTTTTAGCTCCTTTCCACTTTCGCTCCTTCCTCGCCCCCACAGAGACACCCACCCAGTCTGTCATTCCATCCGTCTCCCACCCGCTCTGTATTTATAGCTCCCAAACAGGTTGCAAATCCAAGCAATTGGCTCAGCATCGCCCCAGCGTTGCATGGGTTTGCTGGGAGTTGTGTGTGTGTGTGTGTTTTGCAAGGAGGCGGAGGAAGGAGAAGATGATGGTGGTGATGATGGTGGTGGTGGTGTCTTCCCCCTTTCCAAACCCTGATTCATCTCCAAAGCGAGAACAACCCACGGGCCCCGACTTCAGCTCTTATTAGTTTGCAAAAGATTTCTTAAAATAATAATAAGAAGAAAAGGGAGCGGGGGAAGAAGAATTGGGGAAGCACAAAGACGGAAAGTTTCTGTTTTCTTTTTGGAGAGACGCAGGATCCCAAAACGTTTCCAAATTCCCAGCTAACACACAATCTCCGCTGTACCTGGTGGCACCTTCTAGTATGTATGTAATTCAAATTAAACAATGATTTATCCTGGTTATCCTGGAGAGGAGGCGGTTAAGGGGTGATACGACAGCCCTGTTTAAGTATTTGAATGGAGATCATATTGAGGATGGAGCAAGCTTGTTTTCTGCTGCTCCAGAGAATAGGGCCTGGAGCAATGGATGCGAGCTCCAGGAAAAGAGATTGCAATTAAATATTAGGAGGAACGTCTTGATGGTAAGAGTCTGGAGAAGAGAAGGTTAAGGCGTGACATGATGGCCATGTTTAAACATCTGAAGAGATGCCATATTGAAGATAGCAATATAGATGGAGCAAGCTGCAGAGAATAGGACATGGAGCAATGGATGCAAGGAAAAGAGATCCCACCTAAACGTTAAAAGGAACCTCTTGACAGTAAGTGCTGTTTGATAGTGGGACACACTTCCTTGGAGAGTGATGGAGCCTCCTTCTTTGGAGGTCTTTAAACAGAGGCTGGATGGCCATCCGTTGGGTAAGCTTTGATTGAGAGTTCCTGCATGGCCGAATGGGGTTGGACCGGATGGCCCTTGGGCTCTCTTCCAACTATGATGCTATGAGTTGTGGTCCAACACCCAAACCATTACGTCTCGCTACCTTTCACTCTGCAACCTTGTCTCGCCAATTGGTTGCCCTACCTTGGTCCTCCATAGCGACAGAGAGAACAGGCCGCCAGGGGTCTCTGAGCATTGGGCAGGTCAGGGAAAAGAGGCTTTGTGCCAAGACCCATATATCCCTCCTTCTTGTGGGGCAATGATATCATGCGGCATGAGCTCACTGGGAGAGATTTATGGCCCCATTGGAAGTTGAGCTCAGAAGCTTATCCATTAAATGCCCACCTTGGAGCTAATGGAAGTGGGAATGATCCCCTCCATCCTTGGTTACTGGGAGGGCAGAAGCACATTGGTGACTTGTGTGTATTTGTGTGTTATGTGCCTTCAAGCCATCTCCGTATGGAGACCCAAAGGCAAACCTCAGGGGTTTTCTTGGCAAGATTTGTTCCAAAGAGGTTTCCCTTATGCAGATGTACCCTTCCAGGGATGTGGCACAAGGATGCCATCCTGATCTGGATGATGCCAGTAGTGCCAGCTTTGTGCCACACAAGGCATTGCCACTCATTGTGTAACTGGTGTCGCTATGATGCAACACATCATAGCGACACTGACATACATTTATCATCTTGTTGTTATGTGCCTTTGGGTCAACTGCAGCTTATGGTGACCCTATCACTGGATGTCCTTTGCAAGAGTGAACCAGAGGAGGTGCACCATTGCCTTCCTCCGAGGCTGAGAGAGTGTGGCTTGCGCAAGGCGGCTTTTCTGTTGTTGAACAGGGATTTTGGTCTCCCAAAGTCTTAGGGCTCATGAATCTACAATGTAGTAATAATACATTTTGATGCCACTTTAAGTGGTGTAGCGCCATCTTAGGGGATCCTGGGGTTTGTAGTTTTGCAAGGCCCTTCTGTGCCAAAGGGGGCTGGTGCCTCCCTGAACTACACATCCCAGGGTTCTGTAGATGGAGCCAATGCTCTGCCACCTCCATTTTTTTCAATGGGGATGTGCTTGGATAGGTGCATGCATTTG
>NC_056530.1:26915827-26938064 GCF_019175285.1 Sceloporus undulatus
AGCACAGAGTTTGCCAGAGATTCTTACTAGAAAGCCAGAGGGATGTGGCACTTTGCAATAAATAAGAGGGGTCCGGGTTGCAGTTTGGGCACTTGGTCTGTAAAAGGTTCTCCATCACTGGAATAGGGGTTTAGAAAAGGATAATCTTAAGTGAATTTTTAAGCTCAGGATGATCTTTTTTTAGGATAGAAATGTTTCTCCCCCTCATCCTTTTTTAGATATCCATCCATCCTTTTGTTATATGTGAAAAACAAGACATTTAGATAACATGATGTAATAGGACCAGTTATTGAGAAGACATCAGGGAGTCATATTATGTATTTGCTTGGTTATTCTCTAGATAGATAGATAGATAGATAGATAGATAGATAGATAGATAGAAGCGATTGTTTTATATTTTGAGAAGTTAAAAATAAAGTTTAAAAAATAAAATAAAGTATAGGTGTTTGTGTCAGAAGAGTAATCTCTGAGGTAACTGTAGGAGATTACTTGGGTACTGACCAAACTGGAGAGTGAAGTTAACATTAGTCCCTGAGGTAAATCACTGAGGTAAATTGTAAGGTGACTAGAAAAGACAGGAGAAAAAAATCCCATCTGTAAATATATAAATATATGTTCAACTTCTAATAAAAAAATATTGGAATAAAAGCATACTTCAGAAAGTAACTTGGAAAGTGATTTCTGAGGTAAATTTTTTGGTATGAAGTAGGAAATCAGTAAGTGGCTGTTAAAGAACCGAGTGTCACCATTAATACCTAGCTGAGTCAAAGAGTAGTTAAGAGTATTTCCTGAGGTAAAAGTTTTGGGCAATTGTAAGGAAATACCATAAAGATGCCTCCTAAGAAAGAAACCTCACCAACTGAAATGAATAACAAGCGCCACAAACAACAACTTACATTTATTCAAGTAACATTTTGTCAGAACATCTGTACAGTAAAGTTTGGTTCTTATTTTAATAAAAGCTTGTCTGAAATTTGAACTACATCGACGTTAGCATTACAAAGCCATTTGGAACAGAATTTTTTTTAAAGGGTTTGTCTAATGTTGGGGACAGCGGTGAGGAAGAAAGTCCAGTATGCTGTCTTCCAATATATATATATATATATATATATATATATATATATATTAGTTGCCAGGGAAGGGTGCGTCATATAACGTAATCCTGCTTTTCCTCCAAAATGGCGGGACTCAAGTTCCAACTCAACTTTTACTCGCCATTGCAATTTGGATCCAGACCCTGTATGATGCCATCAAGTCATTTCTGACTTATGGAGACCCTATCATGGGGTTTTCTCAGCACGAGGGATTCGAACCCTGGTCTTTAATGATGGTCTTTAACATTGGAACCAGTGCTTCATAGAGGTTGAGGAATTGGACCAGGGTTCGAATCCCGGCTTAGCCATGAAACCCATTGGGTGACCTTAGGCAAGTCACACTCTCTCAGCCTCAGGGGAAGGCAATGGCACACCTCCTCTGGAATTTAAAGCCTGAATTTAAGGGTGAACCTATCCCAATGTTTTCTGAGGCTGAGAGAGTGTGACTTGCCAAAGGTCACTCAGTGGGTTTAATGGCCGAGTGGGGATTTGAACCCTGGTCTCCAGAGTTGGAGTCCAACACTCAAACCACTATGTCACAATGGCTTTAAAGCGAGTATATACTTGTCAGTAAAGAGCTAAATCCTATCCTCCAGTAAGTTCAGTGCTTGGAATATGTCTGTTCGAATTTCGGACTAAAACCCAGGACGGATTCATTGCCCTACTCCCACAGCGAGCCCTGTTTGGACCCATTTCACTCTCCTCCAGCATTTTTAAAGTGCTCCAATGATGCCTTTCTGCTTTTATCCTTCCGCGCGGCGCTTTAATCTGTTTCGCATGCCGAAAATGTTTTCCATTTCTTTTGCTGCCAACTGTATCTCCCGTTCTATATCTGGCTCCTTTAGTCACTGCGTTTACGACATCCCTGTTGTATTTTAAAGCCTTTCTGCATGGCTTTAACAGATTGCGCGCCGCCCAGAGAGCTGGGGCTAGTGGGCGGCTTTTTAAAAAGCATCCGATAAATAGATCAATCGATGCAAGCCAGGGTTTTCGGAGAGAAATTGCACCCAGGAATTTTGCTTTCTCATGCTCCCTCTTCCTCCTTCAATGCCCTGCAAAAATGTGGTCTCCACATTGGCATTACTAGGACTGGCATCACTTATCAACTTGCTCCATATCACACCATAAAGAACCCTATAGTCACTTTTTTGTACTTTGTTTTTGTTGTGCGCCTTCCAGTTGTTTCCAACCTTCTTCTGAGGCTGAGAGAGTGCGACTTGCCCAAAGTCACCTTGTGGGTTTCCATGGCCAGGATTCGAACCCTGGTTCCAGAGTCACAGTCCGACCCTTAAACCGCTACTAGGCTGTTACTCATGAAATCCTAATTCCCGTCGATCCGTGAACGTCAACGGCAAGAATCGTGATGCAAACAGCCAGCAAAATTAAACTGAAATTAAATCACAATATTGTATGCACATCTTAAATCTAGCGACAGGTACAAAAGTTCATGCGGTCGAACCGAAAAATGGATGAGACATGATGCTTTTAAAGAAAATAAGAATATATATATATATAATCTATCCTCTCTCGTTTAATACACACACACACACACACACCCCGTATATACTCAACTATAAGTCGACCTCACATATAAGTCAAGGACAGATTTTGGGGACAAAATTGCAGATATTGATATGACCCATGGATAAATCGAGGGTAAAACTCAGGGGCATGCAACAAAGGATGGGAAGGATGAAGTAAAGGGGAAATAATGCCAAAGACCCTACAAAATCCTGGCAGGCAGAACTGTTTTGTGAAGTCGAAGGCTTTTATGGCTGGCATCCATAGTTTTTTGTGGGTTTTTGGGGCAATGTGGCCATGTTCTAGAAGAGTTTATCCCTGATGTTTCTCCAGCATTTATTTATATTTATTTATTTAGGTATTGATATCCCGCCCTTCAGCCCTAATGGCTCTCAGGTCGGCTTACAATTATTATTTTTAACCAGACAGTTCCTTGCCCTCAGGCTGACAATCTAAAAGACACGACACAAAAGGAGAAGGGAATGATGGAGGGAAAGGGGATGAGGTCCAGTGGTTCTCTCCCTCGGAGGCCTGGACCAAGGCAGATGGATTGGAGGGAGGGCTCTTCCTTCTTCCAGGCTAGTCCTGATGGAGCTGGACCTGCCTGGGGAACTCCTTCTCAGGCCGGTGGATGGTGGTTATCTGTGGCTTTGGCATCTTCATGGGTACGAATGGTTCTCCTTTTTATAAGAGTTAAAGTATAGTATTTACATCGACCAGTGGATAAGTCGACCTAGGTTTTTGGGGCACAGGCTGATCCTGCCCAAAGGTTTGGGGAGCAGTGGGGTCACCCCCTTTAAGGTATCACCGGCGTGATCCGCACCTGCCGCTCTCCCCTGGTGACGCCCCTGGGATTCCAGGGACGATGCGCAGAGGTGGTGCTTGGACAGCTTTCTTAGCAAGCTGTTCCTCCCAGGGAGAAAGGCAGCCGGGGAATGGCGGAGTGGGTGGCTGGGTGGGTGGTGAGAAAGTGTCGCCAAGATGGTCTCCGAGGCCATCTGTCCCTTCTTGCTTTGCCACCCATCCATCTCTGTCGCCCAAGTTGATGAGCTTGGAAGCTGTCGGCAGACGCGTCGCCGCCGTCTGGGAGGAGAACGCCGGCGACAAGGAGGCAGAGATTGAGATGTCAGTGGGCAGGGAAGGACCACAAAGCCCATCCTCCATGGCTTTCCTCCCCCTGTTTAAAGGAGAATCAGAGCTTGCTGCATGCCAGGTTTGGCAAAAGGATCACAGATGAAGCCTGCTGCCATACGGCAAAATTAAGGCCATTTGGCACTGCTTTTAACTGCCATGGCTCCATGCTATGGGATCGTGGGATGTGTAGTTTGTCATGCCACCAGAGCCCATGGCTATATAGCCCAGGATCCTATAGTGTGTGGAGCCATGGCAGTTAAAGCAGTGTCAAAAGAGCATCAATTCTGTGGCATAGATGCAACCTTACAACATTACAAGGGACCACTAGGGATGTCCAGTTCAACTTCCTGCCATGCCAGCCTATGTAATCTGGGGATTTGTAGTCCCTTGTGGCACCAGAGTTCTCTGAGAGAGGAGGCTATATATCTGAAGAAACTACACATCTCAGAACCCTACAGCTCCGAAGCATGGCAGTTAACGCATTGTCAAAGTGCATCAATTCTGTGGCACAGATGCAACTGGAGGGGACCACTAGGGATGTCTAGTCCAAACCTCTGACATGCCATGCCTATGGGATCCTGGGATTTTTAGTTTGCCATGGAAGCAGAGCTCTCTGACAGAGAAGGCAAAATAGCTCACCAAACTACAGACGCCAGTATCCCATAGCATTGACCCGTGGCAGTTAAAGTGGTGTCAAACTGCATGAATTCAGCAGTGCAGATGCAGCCTTACATTGTTGGAAAGGTAGAGCCATCTCCTCCAACCCTTTGCCATGCCATCCTATAGTTTTCTGGGATCTGCAGTTTGTCGTGGTCTACAGTATGGAGCCATGGCAGTTAAAGCGGTGTCAAACTGCACTGTTTTGACAGCGGGTTTTCATAGCCAGGCGGGGATTTGAACCCGGGTCTCCAGAGCCGTAGTCCGACGTTCAAACCACTTCATCAAACACACATACACCAAAATGTAAAAAAATCACAATATAAGTAGCCAATCTCACACCCAGAAGAGAAGCCACTGGGGACCAAATGGCCATTTAAGATCTATTTCACGCACCCTTGGCTGTTTTTAGAAGCAGGAAAAAGGCTTTTTAAAAATAGACCTTAAAATAATAATACTACTACTGTATCTTGGACCTTAAAGTGGCCCAGGGAGGCCAAAATAGCCACTGAACGGTCAATGATGGTTCCCGGAGGATGAAGCAAGGCTGACCGGCCATTCTCATACTAAATCTCCTTTTAGGATTAGGGGCAGCTGTGGGTCATACTTGGCTCATCCCTAGTGGTTTCAGTGCTGGACTATGGAGACCAGAATTCAATTCCAGGCTCGGCTATGAATCTGACTGGGTTTCCTTGGACAAGTCACACTCTCTCAGCCACTTGGGAACGCAACGGCAAACCTCCTCTGAACAAATCTTGCCAAGAAAACCCTCAGATACATTCGCCTTGGGGTTGCCATAAGTCAGATACGACTTGAAAGCATGCAACAACCACAATCTATGCACTTATAGATATAAAGAAGGAGATCTATCTATGATACTTATAACTCAGTGGAGGAAAAGTGGGATCTAATTGTAACTAATAAAGTTTAGATGCATTTATAGCTCAGAAGCGGTTATTTTAAACGGAGGGACTTTGGGGAGATGGCTAAAAGGGCCATCACCAGAAAGGTAACAAGCACCTTATAATAAAATAAAGCCATATTAGCCCTTTAAGCATAAGACGCTATTTTAGTGCTAATTAGAAGATCAATAAAAAATAAATGGGGTGATAAAATGGTGCCAATTGGTAAGGTAATGGCAAAGGTGCGCGGAGGGAACAGGTTCGTGCATCCCAAACTTTGCTCGGTATGTCAAAAGCCACGGTCTTTATGTTTGAAAGGCTTTCATTTTTTAAAATTCCACTAAATGGACCCGGGGAGCCAAAAATGGCACAGGGTGAGTCTCCTTTATCCAAAATCCCCAGGACTGGAAGTGTTTCGCATTCTGGGTTTTGGAATACCTGTATTTGCATAGGCATAATGAGGCTGGAGAAAGGCTGGGGATCTGCGAAATGTGAAGTCCCTCCATTGTACAGATCTTTCCGTCTCTCGCCAGCCTTGCAAAGACAGAGCTAAAACAATACATGGGATTTGGGAGTATTTCGGACGTGGGCATTCCAGAGAAGGCCTAGAAACACCCTCTGAACCAATCTACCTAAAGAAAGAACCCAGTGAGAGGTTTGCATTAGGATTAGTTCGAAACAACTTGAAAATGCACATTGAGGGTGCATCGCCACTGTAGAATTAATGCAGTCTGATGCCACTTTAACTGCCCTGGCTCAATGTTATGCAATGCTGAGGTTTGTAGCTCTGGGGCCACGACAAGCCGCAAGTCCCAGGAGTTCATAGGATGGATCCATAGGCCCAGCTTTGCAGATGAGCATCCAAACTCTTACGGCATCCCAAAGACCCCAATTTGGTCTCTCTTTATCTCCGCCATCCACATCTGTGCATCTCTAGCGCATCATCTTTTTGCACACAGCAGGATCATCCCCTCTATTTCTTGCATTTGGCAATTGTAGTCAACTCCGCTATCTGATCCCGCCAGACATGTAGATTGGGCCAAAGTCTGGACAGAATGCAACATTCATCATGTGCAAGGTATGTTGTATGAGGCTTCAGAGGGACTCATACATATTTTATGCCTCTGTGGCTAGTTCCTGATGTGTTCGCAAACGCGTACATCCCCCCCCTCCTCCCTAACTCCGGTTCATGTACTCAGGTCATCCCTCCGCCACTTGCTCCAAGCAGGGATCAGAGGTTGGGGCCTTGCTTTTGTAAAAAGGTACATGTTCCATTGCTTGTTATGCGTGCAACATGTTCTCCGACATTTCACAGGTGAACACTGGGATGTGTGTGGCCAAGTAACATCAGAGATGGGGAAAGAAAGGGGAAGAATACACAAACTCAGAGAGGATGCGGCAGTTTGCTTTTGCCCGAGCCGACTGGGAAAAGGCAAGATTTTGCTCCTTCTCTCCTCTCCTGAGTTAACTGAGTGCAAACTACTTTTGCCTATTGAACAGCATTTGCAGCAACTGGAGTAAGCTGAGGACAAAAGGGGGGAAAGTAGGTGGAGGAGAGAAAAACAGGGATATTTTACAGTAGAAGCAACGGAGAAAGTGGGATGGCAGAGGATTAATCGGGACTCTTCTCGCCAAATAGGGACAGTCAGAGGATACAACATTAGTAAGTACATCTTTGGACTACAATTTCAGATGGGAGCTGTGACCCCCAAGAAGTAATTTCCCTCCCAGGCTCTGTACTCATTTCTGGCATTTGTCAGGGATATGCGGCTGACCCTTTGAATCTTGCTCTTCAAGAAAAAGAAAACGGAGCTTTCATTTCAGGCAGCTTTTAATTGAGATGATTGCAGTTGCTATATTTCAGCGTTTTTTAAATGGCCGGCGCTTGAATATTTAATCGCTGGCTTTTGAACTATTGGTTTTTAGGCTGGCTTAGATTGCAGGGTATTGATTCCTCTGTCACTTTTTGAGCTCTCTTGCTCTCTGAGTATTTGATCATTGTTTTTTTAAAGGTCCGTATCACCATTCCCACAAACTGGAAGCCTAGAAACACGTTGGACTATGGCCCTCACAAGCGGCACTACCCAAACTGAGCTTAGTAGGATAAAAAAATATAAGTACTGTAGTTTTTTAAAGCTGCATTGATCCAGAATCAAGTCCGCATCCATGCCCTATTTGTAGCCTTATGAGATACTATAAGCTCAGCTCTGGCCCTAACTATTTCCATCACACAAGCCAACTTCAGCCTTCAAGGATGAAAATGTAGAGTTCATATATATTCTGGTTGAGTGTCCCTTATCCAAAATGTGTCCCTATCTCCATGCGGACAATTTTGGAATTTGGAGTATTTCAGATTTTGGAGTTCAGGATATGGGAGGCTCAAGTGCAAAACACACTGCAGAAATAACCCAGTTTGAGACCTCTTTAACAGCCCTGGCTCAGGGCTAGGGAAACCTTTAGCCTTCTCTGTCAAAGAGCTCTGGTGCCACAACACAAGAAACAGGTCCTAGAATAGATCAAGTCTGAACTCTCCCTTGAAGCCAAGTTGATCAAAACTGAGGCTGTTGTACTTTGGTCACATCATGAAAAGGCATGAATCACTGGAAAACACAGCAATGCTAGGAAAGGTAGAAGGCAGGAGAAAGAGAGGAAGACTACAAGCCGGATGGATAGACTCTATTACGAAGGGTCAAGCCTGAAATCTCCATGGAAGGCAAGATGATCAAAGTTGCTGTAATTTGGCCACATCATAAGAAGGCACAACTTGTTAGAAAAGACAATGATGCTAGGAAAGGTGGAGGCTTGTAGAGAGGAAGATCAAATCGAGGCTGTCGTACTTTGGCCGCATCATGAGAAGACATGAATAATAATAATGGAAAAGGCAATAATGCTAGGAAAAGTGGAGGGATGTAGAAAGAGCGAAAGACCGGTGATTGAAATGAGGCTGTCATGCTTTGGACATATCATGAGAAGGCATGGGTCACTGGAAAAGATGATAATGCTAGGAAAGATAGAAGGTGGTAGAAAGAGAGGAAGACAACAAGCCAGATGGATATGACTTGATCAGGGAAGTCATAGCCCTGAGTCTGTAGGACCTGAGCAGAGGAGATGAAGATAGAGGTCTTGGAGAGGTATCATCCGCAGGTTGGCATGTATCGGGATCAATTGGAGGGCAGTTAACAACAACAAACCGATCCTGCACAGCCTCCTAAATCCCCCCAAGATGGGTGTGCTTAAGAAGAGGGATTGCATCAGATGCTTTCAGAAGGGCCATGGAGGCAACCTTGAAAAGAAACCGCCTGCTGCAATGGTGGCATCCATGCCTGCATCTTTGAGAGGATGGGATCTGCTGAATTAAGGAGCCCAGAAGCAAGAAAGAGCGACCGCCTCGCCCCATGCAAATCACCATCGCCGTAAAAACCCTCTGGGTGCTCTCTCGCTTTCTCTTTGCAGGCATTGCAATGCAAAGAGTGTCCAACATAATAACAAGCAGGCAGGAGAGGAAGGAGATGGCGGTGGGTGGCCACAACAAGGCCAAGCCCCGGTGCTTTGGATCTCCCTCTTCTTCCAAACATAGACACACACTTACACACTGCAGAGCAGTTTCTCCCACTCTGCAAAAAAAAGGGGGGGAAGAGAAAGAGGAAAGGGAAAGAAAATAAAAAATGTAGGTCACCATCAAGATGTGAAGCTTTCTCCCACCCTCCCTCTTTCCCCCCCAGAGACTTTGCAGAGAGAAGGGGCAGCAATGCATAATTCATCACCCCATTAAGGCCTGGGAAAAGGGGGCGAATTGCAAAGGAGGGAAGGAGTTAGTGGGGAAGGGGAGAAAGAAGATGGAGGCTGGAAAGGATGCAGGGGAAGGGCAGGTGCGGAAAAAGGGCCGGACCCCCAGCAAGGAGACGGACAGGTTCAACCGCTGCCCTGGATGCTTCCCAGCATGCATGTCTCTAACCATGTGCGGAGCGCAAGCGACCCACTAGACCCTAGATGGACAATTTTGTGCCTCCCCAAATGTTCTGGGGGTGGCACAGACTCTCAAAATAAATCCCTCACCCCGGAATAAAACCAAAATAAGGAATGCTAAGGCTGAATCCGCCCTGGAGAAATAATCCAGTTTGATACTACTTTGCCATGGCGCAATGCTAGGCAATGTGGCACCAGAGCTCTCTGAGGGAGAAGGCCTGGAACCAAACCCCAGTGGAGACCAAGGCTCCACTGTAATGCAACCCTTGGCTTCTTGCAAGGCATCTGGAGATGGGTAGTTTCACTCCAGGGTTGCCCCTTTCCTCCAAATGCATTTCCACAAGTCCCAGATGACAAAGGAGAGGACTTCAAACATGCACCAACCTCGCTTTGCCCCTGCCATCTCCGTGCCCTGGTTTATCATCAGACGCAGCACTAACATTTTCTGCCTTGGAAGGCGTGGTACCATCCGAGCGGATCGCTTTCCGAAATGGCCATTGCCTCTCTTGCTGGGGCATGAGAGAACAAAGCCAACTTATTAACTGGGGAATGGGTGCCACACCAATGCAGTCTCTTGAGATATGGCTCTGGCACGGATGAAGAGCCCTCGTTTCAAGGTGCGAAAGTAGTCCGGGAAAGGTTACTAGGCAATGGTGCAGAGAGAGACACAATTCTCCAAAATGGATCAACGGAAAGGAACAAGGGGTAATATTTTGGGGGCATATACAAGACACATTCCTACCAAGCTGCAAGGAGTCAGTACAGGCTCAATGAGCATTTTTCAGGTGTGCCATCGTTGTGTGTTCCTAAACTGGTGATTCACACACTTTGGTCCTCCAGGAGTTACGGACTTCAGCTCCCAGAAGCCCCAGCCAGCTTGGCCAACTGTCAAGAGTTCTGGGAGCTGAAGTCCAAAACATCTGGAGGACCAAAAGTTGGAATCACTGGACTAGGTGATCTTTGTGGTTTCCAACTGTATGACTCTATGGTTCTGAGGGTCTGCCCTGAAGTTGCCCACTTAGGTTGCTGCCATAAATGCAGAATGAATGCAGTTTGACACTGCTTTAACTGTCAGGGCTCCATCCTACGCAATCCTGGGATCTGTAGTTAGTAGTGGGCCCCAGGGCTCTCTGACACAGAAGACGAAATAGCTCATGAAACTACACATCCCAGAACCCAGGCCCTTCTGCATGCAAAGCAAGGGCACAGCCCCAAAGAGAGCTAGAGAGGAGAAATAGTTTTAGGGAAACTCAAGTTTAAGGTGAGTGTAAGATTCCTGAGACTACCAGGTCATTGCTGAAATGTTGCAATTATCCTCTTTGCAGAGACAGGATGATGGGACAGACAGTGCATAGATCCATCCAGATGCACTGCAGTCAACATGTGGCTATCCCATTTATCCTTTCGGTCCCCACCACTTCCATTCAACCAAGTTCCCTGGCACCAGCAGTAGTTTACAAAAAACAACCCACCCTCATATTTTAGTCCCCAAACAGACTGCAACAAAAATGTATGCCTTGTGTTACAGGAGAGGCACAACCCCACAAATGTGACGCCTTTAAAACATGGGCCCCTTCTCCGCAAGCCTTGTTTCAAACTGGAAATGGTGGTTGTTGTTTTCGATAGCTGTCACATAGCATTACAGGGGTGAGGTTTTCTATGCACATTGGTGGCTGCCATGTGAGTGGGGCAATGAAACATAGAAACACCAAGGGATCTTGGAGCACCTTTGAGACTTAACTGTACCAAATAAGTCATGGCATAAGCTACGACTTCTTTGGCACAGTTGAGTCTCAAAGGTGCTCCAAGATCCCTTTGCTGTATTGATATGACAGATTACCAGGGTGACATCTTTGAAAAGAATCATAAAGTTGGAGGGGACTCCAAAGGCTATCTAATCCAAGCCCTGCCTATGAAGGGATACATAGCTTCAGCACTCTTGAAATATGCCCACCCAACCCTCACTGAAAGCAGCGGTTCCCAAACTTTGGTCTTCCAGGTGTTTTGGACTTCGACTCCCAGAAGCCTCAGCCAGCTTGGCCAACTGGAATTCTGGGAACCGAAGTCCAAAACATCTGGAAGACTAAAGTTTGGGAATCATTGTTAAAAGTCTTTCAACGTAGGAGTGCATGTCCTTCTCCAAAACAGTCCATTCACTCCCCTAAACAATTCTCACAATCCATAAGTTCTTCATATCTAGGTGAATCCACTCCAGCATTTCACCTGATCTTTAAAGGAGTTGCTCACAGTAGGTTCAGCACAGGTTAAAACCCGGAGCGGATTCACTGCACCGCTGACATGGAAGGCACCCGGCGTCGCTGTTTGTGTGGCCTCTGGACTTGCCAAAAAGATGACACTAAAATCTCTTTCCAGGGCTTGGCATTTCCCCTAAGAGACTCTCCAGTTTCCATTGCGACAGGCCAGGCTGCAGTGAGCAAATGGATCCGCAGCAAAGACGCCGGCTTTGCCACATCTCTCCCCTCCCTCCGCCCGTGCGCACACCCGCTTCGCACTCGCCTCCCCCTCTTCTCCAGGTGTGCAAGTTTACATCCCCGAAAAATGCCGGGGAAACGCCATTCTCATCCCATTAATTCCTTTGCTTTTATAAAATAAATATTGATACCGGCACTGCCATGCCATGAATGGCACTGTTATGGCATGAATAATGGGACCTAATGGGGGTTTATTTTTAAACCAAGGAACCTGACAAAGATCATTAGAAACTTAATAGAAATTCCGTCATTAGCATAAGTATCAGAGATTAAAGGCAAAGATTCCTCTATTTCTTTTCCCCCTGCAAAGCTTTTCTTCCTGACAGCCAGGGAAAGAGGCAAGACGGTAAGACAGGGCCGTTCGGCTCTGCGTTTCCCTTCCCCAGATCCAGCATTGTATCCAAGGAAAGCGGGGCTGAGATTTCAGATGAACACAAAAGAGGCTGTTTATCTCTCGCCAACACCGTGCCACAGTTCCTTCTGAGCAACCCTTTTGCAATAGGGGAGTAAATGGACTTTTTTGCCACCAGAATGGTGAACCCTCCTGCTGGGAGTAGATCAGTCTTGCATGGACCATTAAGACCCATTGACTTTGCAAAAGACACTTTCTTGCTAGGCACCAAACCTGACCTAAGAAGCTAAGGCTGGCTAGTACTTATAGGATCATAGAGCTGGAAGAGACCCCAAGGGGCATCTATATCCAATTTTGGACAAACTTCTTCATTGTGCTAAACATTCACATTGTTTGGGAGAGTGATGTGGTACCGCCGATACTAAGGTTCAGGAGCGCACAGTAACCACACACTCCCAAACCCTAGTTTGTAATGGCGACGGCGTCATGGCAGCGTCCTGACAACACGGGCACTGCCATGATGACATAAGTCACGCACACCTTACAAATGTCGCTGTGGTTGGCTTACATCACCGGTGCGCCAATGGCACACTCGTGACGTGCGCTGTGCGCTGTAAAAAGAACCTGTTTTTTCCGGCTCTGTGGCCATGTTCTAGAAGAGTTTATTCCTGACGTTTCGCCGGCATCTGTGGCTGGCATCTTCAGAGAAGATGGCTGGCATCGTCAGCATCTGTGGCTGGCATCTTTCTCTGAAGATGCCAAAGCCACAGATGGTGGCAAAACGTCAGGAATAAACTCTTCTAGAACATGGCCACAGAGCCCCCAAACCCCACAAAAACTATGGATGCCGGCCATGAATGCCTTTGACTTTTAAAAGCTGTCCAACGCACCAAACCTTAAGAAAGTATCTCTCAAGTTCAGACTAGGTTTCGGAGCGGATTCCCTGCTCTGCATGCGTGAAGATGCCAGCTGCCGCTGTCCCAGAGGCCTGGCTCCCAGCGTCATCTTGGCTCTGCCAACGCAGCCTTGGATCCTCTTTCTCTCGTTCTTAATTGCAAAGTTTCCGTGACAATATGGTGCACATATTGCGAGGATATTTCATATACTGTATATGTATATATATAAAGACAGTATTCAAACATATATAACCGTTGTTAAAAAAGAGAGAGACAGAAGAAGAGCCCAACAAAGCAGCATTGCACCAGCTGTTCCCGTTGCACTGAAGATGTGTCCAAAAAAAGTTAATGAAGGCACAAGGCTTTTTTGAATGGCATATTTTGATTACATCTTGCATTCCAGGATTGTGCCGAGGTTCTAATTAGCCATACATAAATAATTAGCAAATGCATATGCTCACGTTGCTCCCTTCCTTCTTCCCCTGTCTTTCCAGTCCCTGAATCTGGCAAGATGGGCAAGTTTGACCACTGTCAATGCAACCCTGGCCTCATTCCCACTACCTTTTAAACCGGATCACAATTCAGTTTGAACCCATTCAAATGACCCTGGTTCCCACTTAAATCGGATCGCTGAAGCAATTCGGCGAGGAGGGCCATGTGCCAGACCCATTCAACCCACATCTTTTTGATGCTGATTTTTTTCCGTGTCCTTTTAGATAAACCGATTCCGCGCAAGTGTGAATCAGATGCGGATTGCAATCGATTTAAATTTGCCCTTCGGCCAACTGGAGTGGGTCCATTTTGAACCAATCAGTTCGTGAATGTGAACCATAAGTGGGTTATTTTAGAGGGAAAAAATGCAATCGGGGCAAATACAGTGGGAATCATGCTCCCCTGTCAAATTGATCCATCGATTCAGATCGCACACCAATTTATCTGTAAGTGAGAATGAGGCCCCTGAGAGGAAGGTCAGGTTGAAAGGGTGACTTGCTCAAACTCACCCAAGTAATTTTAGGCCTTCATGAGGACTCGAACCTTGATCTTCCAGGACATTGGCAAGCCCACCCTTCCATCTTTTTGTGGGACATTCCCTTGCTTTTCTGTCTTCAGAATGATTCCATTTTAGAAGTTAAAATAACTTCTCATGCTCATGCTCACTTGCTTTGTCTGCATGGCCAATAAGCCCATTGACCCCTCGGTCCTGTTCAGACAATGCACAGCCCTCAGTTCTGGCGCAAACTGTCCAGACAATGTTCAGCACTAGAACTGGGGTGTAACACCCTTAAAGCAAAATTTGAAAATGTACTTTTAATGGCACATCTTAGGTTCTTGCAATGCGTATCAGCACTCTTGTCTGATGCACTAATGTGCAAAGGAAACGATGCACATTTTAACACATGGCAGACGTTCACCAGTCGCAGTGTTCGCATTACGTACAGTGGTACCTCGGGATACGAAATACCCAGGTTACGAAATTTTCGGGATACGAAAAAATCCCATAGGAAAACATTGTTCCGGGTTACGAATGTTTTTTCGGGTTACGAAAAAACTTTTGGTGCTTTTTTCGGCTTTTTCGCACGGAATCGCGGCTTTTCCCCATTAGCGCCTATGGCAATTCGGCTTACGAAAGCTTTTCGGGTTACGAACGGTGCCACGGAACGAATTAATTTCGTAACCCGAGGCACCACTGTATCTTTGCAACTCACCAACAGGCTTTCTTAGTGCCTCTGCAATGCCATGCCGTGTTTCCTCTTCCAAGTAAGCATTCGAGGGAACTTTATCACACGGGGAAATCGGAAGGTTAACCAACGGTGAATCCGGGGTCATCCAAGGTATTTCATGTAATTTCGCAAAAGATTTTCAAAGGGCGTCGTGCGCAAACGGAAGGCAACCAAATGCAATCATGAGACATCATAGAGGTATGTCCTGCTTACCTCTCCTGAGGGCAGCACAGCAGGGGAACATGCCAAGGCATAGTCCAGAGTCCAGTCCAAAGGGTCACACAATGCCAGTCAGTCACAGCAAAGGGCAGAAGCAAGAGCCTCGTCACAAGGCAAGTCAGATAACCAGAGTCATGGACCCAAGAGCAAAGAACAACACAGCTGCAAGACTAGTTGTCGGTTGCAAAGAACCTCTGCAGCTGGAGGTCTTTTCAAAGGCCTCAGCTGAAACCTATTAGCAATCCTTTTGGCTTGCCCCAAAGACCCCATGGCCTGTCTTCACTCCACAGGTTTTAGCACCTGCAGCCTAGAGTCCATAGAGTCTGTTTCTCCCTTTGCATCTGCCCTTGTCTCAGCCTCCTCCGTGTCTTAAGAGTCTGCCTGTGCCTCTAAGTCAGGCCCAGGGCAGTCCATGACATCAGATGCATTCAGGGGCCTGTTACAGACAGCCAAAATAAAGCTGCTTCGAGTCACAGTGGAGGTATGGTGTTTCAATGATGCATACGTCCTAAGAGTCCAGAAGCCACACCAAGCCACGCTCTCCAGTCCTTAGTGCTTTGGTGCACTTCTGGACCTTAGGATGCATGCATCATTGAAACACCATACCTCCACTGTGACTCGAAGCAGCTTTATTTTGGCTGTCTGTAACAGCCAGAACTTAAGTCTACTAAAACTCATGTTGCCAATGGTCTTTCTTTGAGTGTAGTCTCAAAGGTGTACCTTTGGATTCGTTGGCAGAAGGGGGTTGGAGCGGACCTAGGGTCTCTTCTAGGATTCAATGATTCTCCAGTCTTCAATCTGCAACCCAAGGTACGTAGCCATTGCCCTCCTTGGCTCAAACCACAGAGCCATACAAAGCTACCACGAAGAACATCTGCTTCCTTTCATGAAATGGTGAAGAGAAGGAAGCCACCGCTGCCACCGCCGCCATCTTGGCGCTGTGGATGGTGGTCGCTGTGACTGCAGCCAGGGGCCATTTGCAGCCCATGCCCACCCGATACTCAGCCGTGGGGCGGAAGATGCTTTTCAGTCGCTCTTGCTGCTGTTCTTATTTCAAAGTGAGTTAGAAACCCTTGCCAGTCTATGGCACATTACCCAGAGACCCACCAGTAGATCCTGATCTCCCCTTCTGTTCCGTCCCTGATGTGGAAGATTTAATTGCCTGTTTATACATTCAAGACCAGACTTGCTGTGCGGGGTTTTTATTGCCCAAATCTGTTTCTGCTTTACAGGACCTTTATATCAAGCGGCACGCCAGAGCGCTGTGACAAGGCCCCTTTACTGGATTTTGCATCCCGTATTTGTCTCTCGAAAGAGGGCCAAAGAAAAGCACAATATGGAGGACCACGCTGCAAAAGAGGACCTTGTGGCCTGTTCTTGTGGAAGGAATGTCATATTCAGGATGGAGCAAGCTTGTTTTCTGCTGTTCCAGAGTCTAGGACCCAGAGCTACAGGAAAGGAGATTCCACCTCAACATTAGGAGGAACTTCTTGACAGTAAGAGCTGTTCAACAGTGGAAGACGTTGCCTTGGAGGGTAATGGAGTCTCTTTCTTTGGAGGGTTTGAAGCAGAGGCTGGATGGCCATCTGTCATAGGGACCATGCTTGGATGGTGTCTTCCTGGGAGGTTGCATTGGATGGCCCTTGGGGTCTCTTCCAACTCTAGGAGTCTATATCTTTATCAGGGATGCAGGCTGACGTAGGTCTCAGAGGGTCCAAAGGTTTCTCTGAATCTGCCATAGCTGGCTAACGTTGTCCAAAGATAGAAAAAGCTGCCCTATTACAAGTCCAGCAATGTGACTTTTTAACTGTCATAAGCCACCTTGAGGCACAATGATGATGATGGTGCCAATGTGGCTGCCTTGGCCTCATGCTACCGCAACGGAATCACACAAGGGTCCCTCAAACGGATGGATCCAGGTCTTACTTTTCCTCGGAGATGGAGTTCGCCTTCCGCCCCGTCAGCCGCAATGATCTCTCTACTTCATCAACTCCAATGATGTCAACCCACAGCTCCCATAGCCCCACTTGGCCTTGTGGGCCCTATGGCGAAAGCAGCAGAGGGCTGCCTGTGGCAGGCTCAGGACAGCCTGCCTGCCCACACATTAGCGCCACGCGCGTGAGGCAGCCGTGGCTTCGGCCGTCTGCTCAGCTGGCGTTCTTCACACATGCCCTAGTCGCCGGCGGGGCGAGGCAGGAATGGTGCAATGGCTGTGTCAGGCGGAGGGCAGGCCAGGCAGAGGAACCACGCCAGGGGAAAGCATAGTGATGTTGCACTGCTGCAAAGGAGCTGTGGGATTGCTCCACAGCTTCCAAGAAAGAGCTGGCACTGAGTTTGGCTTGTAAGGAGCCCAGGTGGTTGAGGCCCGGGTGTGATGTGTGACAGGGGTCTTCTGTTTCTACTTCAGAATCTGCTCTGGCACCCAACATGGATTGCAGAGCGCATTGGGATTGCGGAGCGCACTGGGTGACACTCAGAGGAGGGTATCACCCCTTGTGCTGGAGGGAAGAAGCTGCCTTCCAGGTCTGGCAACTTTGCTAGCCTGGCGGTAGAGCTGTCTCCCTCTTATAGAATTGTAGAGTTGGAAGAGACCACAAGGGCCATCCAGTCCAACCCCTTGCCATGCTAGAACTCTGAATCAAAGCATCCTCATTGACAGACAGCCATCAAGCCTCTGTTTAAAGACCTCCACCACAATCTCCGAGGAAGAAGTGTGTTCCACTGTCAAACAGCCCTCACTGCCAGGAAGTTCCTTCTAATGTTGAGCTGGAATCTCCTTTCCTGTAACTTGCACCCATTGTTCCTTGTCCTGTTCTCTGGAGCTGCAGAAAACAAGCTTGCTCCCTCCTCAATATGATATCCCTTCAAATATTTAACCAGGGCTATCACATCACCTCTTCCGCTCACCCAGCATCTCCACCAGAGCTAAAGACTGGTGAAATGGAGTGCAACTGCATCAACCTCCCTGAGCCGTCCGCTCCAGACTTTAGTCCAAACTAAACAGGGTCTCTAAGTAGCAGAAACATAGAAAGCTCCTTTACAGTTTGGACTAAAACCCAGAGCGCATTGGATGTATCCCTGACATGGAAACCACCCGCCATCACAGTTCTTTTTTATTTTAAAAAATGGTAACACATTAATTTTAGCTGTTACTACAAGTCCTTATAAAAGAAATATAACACATTACTTGTTACTTTAAGAGCGGCGCATTAATAGCAGGTTGCTGGCAGGCTGTTTTGGTCTTACATTTCGAGAGAATAAAAATGGCCAAACATCGCCCAAATCAAAACCCCTTATATACACCGCTGTAGTAAAACAGCATCCCTTATATAAAATGGCATATATATATATATATATATATATATATATATATATTCAAGCCACGGATGGTGGACTTGGCGGATGCAGACTTTATGGATATGGAGGGCCGACTGTATTTGTGAAATGGACTAGAATGTCTGTTTTTCATCAACAACAAAAAAAATGCAATATTTGTTATTAATAATGATAGCAATGACTGGCGGACTGCTAGAGACTTGCGTCGCCGCAAATGGCCTTTTGTGTGTGCAAAATTGAACTGAGCGCTTTTGCAACATCCGTATTCGCCAAGGGGCTGCCGTTATGTGACAATGTATGGGCATCTGCTGCGCCAGTGGAGTGACTCTTGCCTCACTGTTCAATGCAACATGGGCACCAATGCACACCAAGGCATTCCCTAATGTGCGTCCGGACACCTGTTAGGAAATGCTAGGGCACAACAGGAACACATGCTGCACACTGGAAGTGCCCGAAGTGCACCAGAAGTGCCCAATGCACATTCACAATCCACAATGCCCATTGCAATATTCTTATCACTGCTCAAATGCTCCACAAACACAGGTTTTGTTGCATTTCTGCAACGCATGTAGCCACAGATTCCTGACGTCACACAATGCACATCGTGATGGTCAACATTGTCGTCATCCTCGTGTGCCGAACCCTGGAACGCCAGAGGAATCCTTCCTTCTCTCAGCATTTCCAAAGCAGCCCCCCTTCCACAGACGCAAGCGCATTACTTGCCTTCCGCTTGGCGCACCGTAGGTTTTGTTCTCTTTCCCATGCTGACAAAAAGGAGCCCCACACAACGCTAAAGCTGGCAACCTCCTACAACCACCAAATTTAACCCTAGGGAAAAGGAAGGGGGGGGGAATGATGAATGCTATACACACACACACACACACTCCTTTCTCTCTTCACCTTCCTTTTAAAAAAAACATGCACATTGCATACACATAAGACACGCGCAACCTCTCCTGCGCCTTCCCTGTCAATGCCATTTGGACGCTATGCCAGGAATGCCAATGACAGCAAAAGGTTCTTGGAAACTGGCCAGCCGCTGTGAACACCTAGGAAAAACCAGAAGCATTTTCTCCTAAGCCAGTGTTTCGGAAGAATAATGAAGAGATATACCTGAGCCCAGTATATGCCTTCTTTTGCACCGGGTGACTTTTGCCAGTCTCCACAAACAGGGCTATCAAACACCCTCCCCAAAAATGTATGCTTTCTAGATGTGCCAGACTACAGCTCCCATCATTCCCAGCCAGCACAGCTGCAAGAGTCAAGCCTTTGTATGCTTTCCCCTGGGTTGCAAGAAAGAGAAGGTGAAAGAGAAAGGAAAAGTACCACTTTTGGCTTTTGTCTGCTGGAACTGGATTCGGACCCAGCCAAACCCCAACACCGGTCCTCTGCGGAGCTCAGTTCAGCAGTTTCCAGAGATAGCGCCAAATCGTTACTGTCTGGCCCAGAACGGAAAGGGAGCCTGCCCAGTTTGCCCGGCCTTGGAAGCATGCAAAAGCGGCCCGGCGTCCATACATCTTCCTGCATTAAGGGCTTGGCCGGCCCAAAGCGGTTAAGGCGCGGAGAAGCAGAGGAAGAGCGGTCCTCCGCTCCCTTTCGAAAAGGAAGTTGTTCCCCAAAGTGCTCTCACCAAAGCCATTTGTGGGGACGTGGCAACCCGCATTAAAGGAGCATGGGCACGTGGTGCCAAGGCGGGCAATGGCATTGTGGATTCGAGCGCGCCCAGGCCCTTCCTGGAAACTTAGTTAACCGTTCCACTGGCTGTTTACTGGAAGAGAGACATCCATCAGAAGAGACTTGTTTCTGCAAAGGATCCAGATGCAGCACAGACCAACGCTCCAGATTCCTCCTAATGTTTAGATGGGATCTCTTTTCTTGTCATTTGAAGCCATCCATTCTAGGTTTCAGTAAAAGGTTCATACAAGTTATCCAAGAGGTAAGGCCAGGACCTTAGACGGCACCATTAAAGGAAAAGCCAGAACGCAACAAAATCCAACCAAAACCAAACACCGCTGGCTAACCAAGATGCACAAAATACATCATGCAAGCTTTCAAAGCTCCGCTGGCTTCTTCATCCGGCAACATACGTTTGAACAATCTTTGTTGCGTGCCTTCAAGTCGTTTCCGACTTACGGTGACCCTAAAGCAACCCTATCCTGGGGTTTTCTTGGCAAGGTTTGTTCAGAGAGGGGTTTACCATTCCCTTCCTCTGGGGCTGAGAGAGCGTGACTTGCCCAAGGTCACCCACTGGGTTTCATGGCCAAACTGGGAATCGAACCCTGGTCTCCAGAGTCCTAGTCCATCACTTGAACCACTACGAAAAGTGACAACGTTAGACACACAGGCCTACGTTTTGTTTCTATTGTAGTTCAGTTGTTCTGGAGGGATCTCAATGCAGGCAAAAGCCATTCTCCTTCTTGGCCATCGAGACAAAAGGACAATAAAATTTAAATCTCATTAGCAGCAATAAAACAACTTCTCTTGGGATGCAGTCTCTTTCTGTCCTTTGTGAAGCCGCAGACGCCTTTCTTCGCCAGGTTTTGCTACGTAGACACCTTTGGATGTGTTTCGAGAAAACCCCTGAGCTGATTCAATATCAATAGATTATATTTTGTAATCCGCCTGATAACAAAAGGCAGGTTGCAACAGACAAAAAGAAAGAAAGCAAAGCAAAAGCCCAGCCTCTTGCCCCCAACTTAATAGGGGCTTGTCTTGACGTGCCAAAAAGCACTACGTTTTTCACAGGTTCGCCATTGCCCGCATGGCAGTCACCCAGGTGCCATTAGCGCCAGACCTCTCCATCGCTCCCTTTTCCTTATTTTTGACAGACGCCGAGAAAATGGAAGCTGTTTGCGCACAGAGTCTATTAGACTCCCCAGAGTGGGACAAGGGTGAGAGGACACTGAACAGCTGCCTGCGTGAATGCATTCACACATGTGCCTGAGCACACATGTGCATGTGTGGATATGTGGTCGTCATGTACCTTCAAGCCATTTCTGACTTATGGCGACCCAAAGCCAAACCTATCATGGGGTTTTCTTGGCAAGATTTGTTCAGAGGAGGTTTGCATTGCCTTCCCTTGAGGCTGAGAGAGTGCGACTTGCCCAAGAGCACCGAGTGGCTTTCATGGCTGAGCTGGGAATCGAACCCTGGTCTCCAGAGTCATAGTCCAACACCCAAGTCACTATACCATGCTGACTCTAGAGACCAGGGTTCGATTCCCAGCTCAGCTATGAAACCCCAAGTGACCTTAAGCAAGTCACATACTCTCCACCTCAAAGTAAGGCAATGGCAAATCTTCCCTGAATGAATCTTGCCAAGAAAAACCCATGATAGGGTCACTATGAATCAGAAACAGCTGGAAGGCACACAACAACAATAAAGTCCAGTCAAACCACCACACTCCTCTATGGCTCCTCTGTGTGTGGGAATATACCATTGCAGACAACATACTCCCCATGGCACCACACCCTGCCATCCATCCACATTTTTAGCTTCTGGGAGTTAATATTCAGGGGAACAGGGGAGCCTTTCCAAATGAGGATGAAATTTCTGACAGGTCAGCATGTGGTGCTGGCGGCTGAAGGCAGGAGAGAAGCATTAAAGTAGGCCACCTTGCCAACCCACCCCTCTGACTATGGCCAAGCCCTCCATGTTCAGCCGCAGTCCTGCCTGTGCCTTTAAACTGAGACCAAGGAAAGGGGCTTAGAAGCTGAGAATCCGCCAAGGAGGGCCCTCCAATCTCTTAATCTCCCGGATTTTGCTAAGGAGCTTTGCCTTCCCTTCCGAAGGGGGCCTGACCCTCACTCTTCTCGCCCATCGCCAAGAGGATGCCAAATGCACTCGCCCACACAAAAGCCTGTGCCTAAGCATGCTGGAGCAAGAGGAAGGAGGGAAGGAAGGAAGGAAGGAAGGAAGGAAGGAAGGAAGGAAGGAAGGAAGGAAGG
>NC_056530.1:26938074-26998337 GCF_019175285.1 Sceloporus undulatus
GAGGGACATCAGATTGTTGGCATCTCTGCCATTCTCTTCCCCTCTTCTTCTTGTTGTGCGCCTTCAAGTCATTTCTGACTTATGGCAACCCTAAGGTGACCCTATCATGCGTTTTTCTTGGCAAGATTTATACAGAAGATGTTTGCCATGGCCATCCTCTGAGGCTGAGAGTGTGCGACTTGCCTAAAGTCATCCAATGGGTTTGGCAAGCAATACCCGCTGCAATTCCCTCTTGCAAAACGGGACCAGGGCCCCCTTTGGTTTTCAATATGGCAACCCTAACCTCAAAACATGTCTTAAGTGGCCTTGCAAAGGGCCCGATGTGGCCCACTGGGGAAGGAAATGGGGCAGGTGTGACCTCAGGACTCTCACCTGTAGAGATGAGGCTGCTGGGCCCAGCCTTTTGCCTATCATATGGGATGAACTTTTCTCTGGACCAGGGCTGGACCCTAAGGACAATGCACTGAATGGACTGGCAACCGAACCTTGCTTCTGTTCTGGAAATTTTAAATTCAAACTGCCTCTGCATGGCCAAATGCTGGCATCTGAGCTGTGGAGGCCACTCCTGGTTGGAAGTCCCAGGAGATCCAATCTTCCCAGGAGGGCATGGGAGCAGGCGGGCAGGGAGACGGATCCTTCCACATTTCCCTTCCTATGCATCTACACCCACAAAAGCAGAGCAGGTGTTCCCTTGTCCACATGAGTGAGCCAGAAGAGACAGATATGCACGCATCCAAGAGGACATCTGGAAACCTGTGGCTTCATGCGCCTCATCCCTGGAGGACGATAAAGCATGTCCCTTGTGCTGTTTTTGCAGCCTTCCTCTCACATACACACCCAGCTTGGCGAGAAAAGCAACAGCACCCTGAATTGCCAGCTAATACTGGACTATTGCATTGGTCCTCACCACTGGCTACCTGGTAATGGAAGAACCTGACCTTCCATCATCATCCCACTTGGGCCACTAAGATGCTGGAAACAAGGGAGGTCCTTCTTGAACCAAGAGAGAAGACCTACTTGGTGGTTGCCTATGGGACTCCTTGTCAAGGGATGCTAAGATGGCCCTCTGCATAACATCTTGATGCTGGAAAGCAAAATTGTTTCCATTAGGTAAGGTTTTTTGAGCTGCCTCCATGTTTCTCCCCTTCGATGCAAGCTGTCTTGGCTCCTTGTATTGGGAGAAGAAGGGCAGGACAGAAATCAAATCAAATCTATCAGTTAAACTGGCTGTACTGGCCAAGCCTGATGGGAATTGCAGTTCAATCAATAGTAAGCAGGGGTTATTGAGTAGCCATTGACTACTCATTGAGATGGCAGCCATGCTATCCTGGCCAGACAAGTCCATATATGTGAGCACACAAAAAATGGAAGGAAGAAGTATTTTTAATACTATCTTTCTCTAGTCTTAAGGCGCTTTTAAGACTACCCAACCGGTTTCAACATAATCTTCCATACTCCATATCTTCCTATGCTTTTGCATGTGAAGAAGTAGGTTACAGTCCATAAAATATTACATTGAAAGGGTGCAGCCAGAGCGGCAAAGTAATTTGAGTGTTGGGCTCAACTCTGGAGGTCAGGGTTCGAATCCCCGCTTGGCTGTGGGAAGCCATAAGGTGACACTGGGCGAGTCGCACTCTCTCAGCCTCAGAAGAAGACACAGGTAAAGCATCTCTGAACAAAACCCTATGATAGGTTTACTTTGTGGTCCCCACTGGTCGGAAACGACTCAAAGGCATGCAACAACAAGGGATGAAACGAAAATCAGATGTGACACAGGGGACTGTAGGAACCCACAGATGGGAGTGGGATACAGAGGAGCCCCATCTTTGCAAATCCTGGCACTTCGACCTTGCAAGCCCTGGCTTCTCTATAGCTCTGGCTGGTGGAGACGAGACAGTCCTAATCACGGATTCATCGACCAACATCTGCCACGATCTGCCTAATCGCGGGGGAAGTCTAGACTTGGTGGTCAAAGGGCAACGTTGTCGCCAGGCTTGCGCCTGCTAGATTTGGAAGTGCCTGGCATCGCACTTCCCTACGGAAGCTTTGGGCAAAGCTTCCTTTCCACTCTTCCAACGGCAAGTGGGCCTCCAATTGTTCCTTTTTGCTCCATGCTTCCAAAAAAATCACTGTGGCGAATGCATGGAGGTATCTGCGCATTGCCTCCTGTGTTACAGGCCGGCTGCCTCTCTGTAGCAACTGATGGGAACACAAGGGTGTGTTTGTGTTTATGCGTGCGTAGTGTTGTCTCTCCAACCCGCGTGTGGGCTACTTGGTGAGATATCTGGTTGTTCGCACGGTGGACCAGATAGACCTGATCCAGATATGTGTAAAGTCGGCCTCCATATCCATGGATTCTTTATCCAGGGATTCAAGCACCCATTGCTTGAAAATATTCCAAAAAGCAAACCTGGATTTGGCCATTTTTATATAAGGGACACCATTTTACTATCCACTGTATTTCATGGAACTTGGACATCCATGGAGTTTGATATCCAAGGGATCCTGGAACCAAGCCTCAGTGGATACCAAAAGTCCATCACCATCATCATCATCATAACTTGAGCATCCACAGATTTTGGCGCCCAAGGGGAGTCCTGGAACCAAACCCAAGCAGATCCTGAGGGCCAGCTGCATCTATAAGATACTATCTTGTAGTATCTATCTATAAGAAACCTCCAGGTTTGGAAGCTGTCTACCTCTGTATAGCATTTTACTAAGCAGGAAAGCATTACTGTTGCCATCAAGTGCACCTATACCGCAGGAATCATGTGCTTTGCCTGCTGTACCTCCATCCTGTGCAAACCCGAGACTTGCAATTTTGCAAGGCCTTTCACCTTCCCTGACAAAGAATGCTGGTGCCCTGCCAGGGACCCCCAAGGGCCACATAGTCCAGGAAGACGCAACTCAAGCCCACCTTAAAGAGGACCGTGCGAAACCATCCAAAGGTCTAGAAACTCCCCCTCTTTGTTTCCATCTGGACAAAAAGAGGGCCCTCCATTTTCAATGCCAGGCCCTGTGTGCAAATGACAGCTGGGCTGGGATGCCAAATGCCTGGGCAGAGAGAAAGGGAGCCTGTGCCCAGCTGCTGAGACGGCGATGCGCATCAATGCATGCCCAGCCGCCAGCCGCCAAGCCCCCCACATCTGGGGGAAGCAGAGGCCTTGCCTCCCCATCCTTCCACTCCAATTTTCTGTGACCGTCTCCTGCAAGGAATGGCATGGATGGAAGGAAGGAAGGAAGGAAGGAAGGAAGGAAGGAAGGAAGGAAGGGGGGATGAGGTGGAAGAGAGAAAGGGATGGAGGGATGGAGGGATGGAGGGAGGAGGCGGGCATGGTGGGCGTTAATGAGCCCCTGAGCTCCCATCTCACAGAGCACCGAATCTCTGGCTGTTTCCACGGCAACGCAGGCCCAAAGTCCTCCCTCCCTTGCCCAAACCACCAGCATCCCCAATGGGAGGAGGCAGGAGGCGCTTAACTCCTCCAGCGCCATGCAAGGGCCAGAGGATGGAGGCATCATTGTCCACTGTGCGCAGAAGGCCCAAAGGGAACAGCAGCAGCATCTCTCCCTTGGCATCTGGCACCTGCAGGCGGATCAGGACCAGGGATCAGGACCAAGCAAAGGCTGCTGTTCACACTCACACACACACATATATCAGTTGTGTGCTTCCATTCCTCCCTTCGCCTCCCACAACTGCTTTGCAGACCCAAAAACGGAGCTATCACAATAAATTGCACAAATGGACTACATCTGGGGGAACATACATAGTGTACAACATCGGTCCATCCCCTCTCTCTCCCTCTCTCTTACACACAACACAAATAGAGTGTGTGTTGTCGTTCTTTCCTGGTTTCCTTCACCTCCCACAACAGACCTAAAATGGTGCTATCACAATAAATTGCACAAATGGACTACATCTGGGGGAATGTGCATGATTTACAACATGGGTCCATTTCCTCCAGCGCCACCTCTCTCTCTCAACCTCTCTCTCTCTCTCAAACACACACACAAACACACATTAGTTGTGTGTTGTCATTCCTCCTTGGCTTCCTTCACTCCCACAACAGTTTTGCAAACCCAAAACAGTGCTATCACAATAAATTGCACAAATAGACTACATCTGGGGGAATGTGCATGGTGCACAACATGGATCCATTTTTACACACACACACACACACACACACACACACTTCAGTTGTGTGTTTCCATTCCTCCCTGGCTTTCTTCACCTCCCACAACAGCTTTGCCAACCCAAAACACAGCCGCCACAATAAATTGCAGAAATAGACCACATCTGGGGCAATTATGTGCATGATTTACAACGTGGGTCTATCCCCTTCTTTCAACACATTCACACACAAACACACACATACACTCCTGCAATGTGGGAAACAGAAGGTGTTACCCTCATCATTCCAGTTGACTCCCATCCTCGCCATTTTCCATACCAGCCTTGCAAGGACTCACAAAAAAGGGCAAGAGTGCCTCTGGGCATACGTGAGTGCATCTCCCATGATGAACATCCTGGATTCAGGAGCGAAAGATGCCAAGGTATGGCTTAAAAATGGCTCAGATTCCAACCTCTTCTTTTTAAGGAAGGAAGGAAGGAAGGAAGGAGAAAGAAAGAAAGAAAGAAAGAAAGAAAGAAATGGAAGGAAGGAAGGAAGGAAGGAAGGAAGGAAGGAAGGAAAAAGAAAGAAAGAAAGAAAGAAAGAAATGGAAGGAAGGAAGGAAAGAAGGAAGGAAGGAAGGAGAAAGAAAGAAAGAAAGAAAGAAAGAAAGAAAGAGAAGGAAGGAAGGAAGGAAGGAAGGAAAGAAGGAAGGAAGGAAGGAAGGACAGAAGGAGAAAGAAAGAAAGAAAGAAAGAAATTGAAGGAAGGAAGGAAGGAAGGAGAAAGAAAGAAAGAAAGAAAGAAAGAAATGGAAGGAAGGAAGGAAGGAAAGAGAGAGAAAAAAGAAAGAAAGAGAAGGAAGGAAGGAAGGAAGGAAGGATGGAAGGACGGAAGGAGAAAGAAAGAAAGAAAGAAAGAAAGAAAGGGAAGGAAGGAAGGAAGGAAGGAAGGAAGGAAGGAAGGAAGGGGCTACACATATAACTATCCATCATAATCCTCAAAACCAAAATGGATCCTCAGCACTGGAATATGTGAGGCCACAAAGGCAAGAGGATTTCTGAGCATGTTAAAAGAGGCTGCCAAGGCGCCAATTCCCAGGTATTACCATGTGGCATTCTTTTATTTTATTCCTATGTGGCCTTTCTCCTGGAGCGAAGGCGGATCGCCAAAGGAAACCAAGTGTTAAAAATGAAACCCAGCCTGGCGTAGTGGTTTGAGCGTAGGTCTACAACTTTGGAGACCAGGGTTCGAATCTTGACTTGGCCACGGAAACCCACTGGGTGATCTTGGGCAAGTCACACTCTCTCAGCCTCAGGCCGCAGCAAACCTCCCCTGAACAAATGTTCAAACGCCATGCAACCCCTGCGATAGGGTTGCCATGAATCGGAAACGACGCGAAGGCACGCAACTACACCAAATGTTAAACCCAATTAAAACAGCCATGATTGCGACAATATGAAATATAACATAATATATAAAATGATTTAAGACAACGAGGACATTTCCTTCCTGAAAAGGAGGACTAAAAGCACTGCTTATTCTTGGGCGGATCACGAACCCGAGCGTGGATGATGCGTATGCACGGCGCATGCACACACATTTCTTTCCCCCCAGGAATTCCTCCATCAGAGAGAACCCGGCTGTCCTATAAATGGGCTCTTTATACCAAATTGCATTTCCGCTGCGTAAAGTCAGACACACAGCCCTCTAATAAACGTCTATCTTGTGCGTTGCAGCCAAGCAGGGCTCTTTCGGGTTGGCTTCTCCCCAGCCTCCTCTGCCCCTCGCCATCCTGCCACACAGTCTTTCCTCCAGGGCATCATGCTGGGGAAAAAGGCGCATGCCTCTTTCTCTCTCTTATTCCTTCCACCATCAGGCCGGCTGAGAATCCCAGCCTATGCGCTTTGCACATGCAACAAGCAGTGTCATGTCATACCCTTATGACTTAAGGACATGCCACACCTTCATGCTACAGAGGTTTTGCTTTCCGCACAGATTCCCCCTGCCCTCCGCTGCCCAGGGCAATGTCCTCCTTTTCCATGCTTTCGAGATCATCTGCTGCTGGGAAATATAGGTTGGCAGGAGGAAAGAGAGCCAACATTGCGACACCTTGGATTACAACCCTGGAGACCCGGATTCGGATTCCTGCATGGCCCTGAAATGCACTGGGTGACCTTGGGCAAAGCGCACGCTCTCAGCCTCAAGGGAAGGCGATGGCAAGCCTCCTCCGAACAAACCTTGCCAGGATAAAACAAGAAAGCCTTAGGATCGCCGTATGTTGGAAACGACTGGAAGGCGCACAAACAATGATTTTACCAATATATTTTGCTCAGTGAAGAAGCCAATGGTGCTTGGAAAGCTTGCATGATGTACAACAACAAGGAGGAAACAAGATGTTGCAGATGGAGCACAAGGCTACAGTTCTGGATGATGCAGTTTGAGCATTGGACTACAACTCTGTTGATCCAGATCAAAAACTTTTGGGGTTACAACAGGAATAGTTGTAACCCCAAATGTACCCCTTATCTCCTGGGATGTAGTGGTTCGAATGTCGGACTATGACTCTGGAGACCAGAGTTTGAATCCGGCTCTGTCATGTAAACCCACTGGGTGACCCTGCACATGCAACACTCTCTCAGCCGCAGAGGATGGCCATGGCAAACCCTTGCTAAGAAAAACCCATTATAAGGAGAAAAACCTTGCGAGTCGCCAGAAACCAGAAACAACTTGAAGGCACACAAGAACAACAACAACCAAGGAATCATCTCCAAAACAGGACATCTAACCAGTAGGGTTTGGTTAGATGATCTTCCCATCTCTCCGCGCCACCAATCCCAGTTGCACATCACTCATCCATGCCATAGCTTGGGGTGGCAGCCCTAACCCTAGACGTTAACCCCTGGCTGCTCACAGTGCCAAGGCTGTCGCTGCGGGGAGCAATCATTAATTAATAGAACCATCTGCGCATCAGGATCGTAACTCCCGGGCCCGCCATAACCTGGAGCAAGACGTGCCATAAATAGCGTCGCGGCAGCACGATAAAACGTGGGGCCCGAAACCACCGCAGCTGCATATTAAACTGTACATGGGAGTAATAATTAATGGCCAAGCTAATGCCTTCCATTGAAGGCATGGAGTTGGGGGATTGGTGGATGGAGGAATGAAAAACAAAGGTGGACCACATCTGGTCCAGACGGCACAAATCATGGCGCATGAACCCTGGCCATGGGATAGGCTCCATCTTAAACCCCACTCCCTCCTTATAAATCTGGCAACTTTCTTTCCTTCCCACTGTACAATTGGTCCTCCATATAAAATAATAATAATAAAATAAAAGCTTTATTTATATACCACCCTTCGAAACATCAGGGCGGTGAACAACAATTCCTTATCCACAGATTTAACCATCCATGGCTTCAAAATATCCCCACTCCAGAAAACAAACCTTGATCTTGCCATTTGATATAAAGGTCACCATTTCACTATGCCATGCATTTAATGGGACTTGGATATCCACATATTTTGGTATCCACAGGCGGTCCTGGATCCAAACGCCAGCAGATGCCAAGGACCCGCTGTATTTTTACCCTTGGAATGGACGATGGTTTGCAAAGTTCTTCCTTTAAAAAGAAGTTGGGTGAAAAGAAGTTGAGATTTCTTTAAAATTAAACCACCGACCAAAGAGATCAAAACTGGCAAGGGCTGTCTCCGCAGTGCATAAATAATCCACTTTGACACCACTTTGACTGCCATGGTGCAATGCCATGGGAATGGTAGTTTTGGGAATTCTGGGGAACTACCATTCCCAGAATTTCATAGCACTGACAGATAGCATGATGGGATTGGACTAGATGACCTCTGGGATCCTGTCCAGCTCCTAAGGTTATATGAATTTCCCCCAAAGTCCTCAAATCTAACCTTCTTACACTGCAGGAATCCACAGTTGAAGTATCCCTGTCAGATAACAACAACAACAACAACAACAACAACAACAATTTCTTACCCGCCTTCCCCCATGGATCGAGGCGGAGAACACTGACAATTAATAGACGATATCCGTTAAAACACAGCCATTATTATTATATATTATTATATGGTTGTACATCTAGGTGCGCTTTTGCTTATGACTTTGTTTCCATATTGGCTATTTTAGTTGTTTTAATTGTTCATGGTATTTTATTATAGTATAGTTGGCGGGGAGGGAAGTAATAGAATGCTTTTAACATGCATTGCATATTATATTGTATTGAATTCGACGTTGTGAGCTGCCTTGATCCTGCGGGAGAGGTGGCATATAAATACAATTATTATTATTATTATTACATGTCAAATTTGGAAATATTAATAAAGGGCAGTAAGACACAGCAGTTAAAGCATGCATCACTTCGAATGGACAAATAAAATGTGCCCATATTCAAACAACCCAACCCTTGGTTTAAAAACTTCCAACCGAGGCGAAAAATCCCCCGTCCTCCAAGGTAACCTTTTGCGCCGTCAAACCAAAAGCTCTTCCTCATTTTAATTGGTTTTGATCCGCTGGAGACGCAGAAAACAGCCTTGCGCTGCGCTTCCCACGTGACCAGCGTCCGGATATTTAAAGATGGCTAAAACATGTCACCTCTTGCTCTCTTCTCCTCCAAGAGAAACAGACCCAGGTTCCTCCGCCAAAATCTTTCCAGGGTTCGGTTTCCAGATCCGTTACCTTTCGGGTCCAGAGGCAGAAAGAGAGAATTATATTAAACCGCAGAGGTACAGGATGCAAGAGCCGAAGACGAAGACGAGTTGGCAACCCAGGGATGCAAAAGGTTGTCAGACTGGCCTAGTTTCAAGTTCTCTTCTCCTCATTTGGGGGCATCTGGTATCTCATGAATAATCAAAAGCTCGGGATGATTCATCCACTTTGCGGAGTGTGAGAGTGCTTCTGTGCAAAAAAGGAACATCTCTCATGCTCTTTCGCTTTCTCTCTCTCATGCACACGCACTGTCAAATGTGCAGAGGACACCAAAACTGGGAGGAATAGCTCCTACTCCGGAGGAAAGGATCGGCCAGCAGATGAGAAGCTGGGCCCAAGCTAACAAAATGAATTTCAACAGGAGGAAATGTAAGGTACTACTACACTTGGGAAGTAAAAGTGAAATGCATAGATATAAGGTGGGTGGCACCTGGCTTGATGGGAGTACATGCGAAAGGAATCTGGAAGTCTTAGTGGACTGAATGTGAGCCAGCAATGGGGTGCGGCAGCTAAAAAGGCCAATGCGATCCTAGGCTGCAGCAACAGGAGTCCAGGGTCTAGATCAAGGGAAGTGATAGTACCACTCTATTCTGCTTTGGTCAGACCTCACCAGGAAGATTGTGGCCAGTTTTGGGCACCACAATTTAGAAAGGAGGTGGACAAGTATGTCCAGAGGATGGTGCCCAAAATGGCGAAAGGTCTGGAAACCGTGCAACTTAGAGAATTTGATGTTTAGTCTGGAGAAGAGAAGGTTAAGAGGTGATATGATAGCTCTGTTTCAGCATTGGAAGGGATGCCATATTGAGGATGGAGCTTGTTTTCTGATGCTCCAGAGAACAGGACCCAGATTCCAAGTACAGGAAAAGAGGTCCCACCTAAACCTCAGGAAGGAATTCCTAATGGTAAGAGCTCTTCAAAATCCCAGGACTCCGTAGCATGGAGCCACAGTGGTTAAAGCAGCGCCAAAGCGCATTACTTCTGCAGCGCAGACGCGGCCAGGCGACAGCTCACGACGCAAGCCGCTAAAATAACGGCTAAAACCGAAGTCGAAAACCAATTAAGGAATTATCCTACGACGGTTGTTTCCAAACATCTTTAAAAACTCGATTAAAAGCGGTAAAAACAAAGGCAGCCCGCTCCGGTTGAAAGACACTCTGGTGTCCGACTGCATTATTTCTATATAGTCCCTAAACTTTGGTCCTCCGATGGTTTGGAACTTCAGTTCCCAGAAGTCCTGGGCAGCTTGGCCAATAGTCAGGAATTCTGGGAGATGTGGTCCAAAGCACAGATGCACTATAAGTCTTACAGTCCCAATGCAAGCATCACAGAAAGGACAATTCAGGACCAAGGACAATGAGAGCACCTTGGACAGTTTTCCTCCGCCTTTCAGTCCTCCAAATGTTTTGGACTTCGGCTCCCAGAATTCCCAGCTGTCAAGGGCTTCTGGGAGTTGAAGTCCTTAGTTTGGGAATCACTGCAAAGCCTGCCCAGACCACCGCTTATTTTCCGTCTTGGAAGAAAGGACATTTATGATGTGTCTCTCCCATTTGTGGAGACCTGACGAACAAGGGACCTCCTTGCAAACCGAAGGCAACCCTAGCTTTCTTGACTGAATCAATATGTCCGCCATGTGGCTTTCCTCTTTTTCTTATACATTGTCCACTTTCCCTAGATAGGCCCTTATCGCACGAGGCACTTACCGCGCTGGAATCGTGGCCCAAACGCTTCCGAAGCGCAGAGGTGGGATCGCTCGTCACGCTTCCCAAACGTCACTGAGCCATTTCGCTGTTCTTACGTCGTCAAAGCGTTCGCAGAGAAGTTCCCATTATTACAGAAATGGCTGCTTCGCGGACGATTCGTAGACAGGAGAAGAGCGGGACGCGCTTCAGTGACGCTTTAGAAGAGCAACCGGAGGTCCCACCTCCGCGCTTTGGAAGCATTTGGGCCACAATTGCCTCGTGTGATACAGTCCACAGTTACAGCAGTTTGCTATCTCTTTAACTGTCGTGTGAACCACGAGTGGGTTATTTCACAGGGGGAAAAATGCGACCGAGGCAAATGTAGTGGGAACCACACTCCGCTGTCAAATTGATCCATCAATTCGGATCGCAAACCGATTTATTTGTAAGTGGGAATGAGGCCTCTGACTGGTGGAGCTTCTCCAGGATTTCAAGGAGAACATGGCCTTCTATTGCTACCTTTTTATGCTAGAGATGCCACAGTCAACACATGGGACCTCCTGCGCATCAAGAATTTCCACCATGTTCATACATGAGCGATGGACAGGCTGGTGGCTCTTATGTCAATGGAAGGGCAGAGCTACAGAACAGATTTTAAAAGGAACTCGGTAATAAGGCCACAGTTCACATCCCAGCTTGGATATGGAAACCCACTGGCTGGCCTTTGGGCAAAGTCACACTCTCTCGGCCTCAGAGAATAGCAATGGCAAAACCCTGACAAAACTTGCCAAGAAAACCCCAGGATAGCTTTAGGGTTGCCATTACTTGCAGGCACACAACAACAACAACAACAACAACAACAACAACAACAACAACAACCCTCCCCAAAAGGACTATGTACTTTGATGCATTTTGCTAGGCACACAGCGACTGAATTTTGTTGTAAGCAGAGACAGAGGAGTTGGGGAGTAACTGCAAATGTACAACCACAAACTACAATACTGCATTACTATTATTATTATTATTGTTATTATTATTATTATTAATTTGAAAAGCAAGAAAAAAATTGGTCAGCAGCAGTTTTAAGGCACAGTAACACATTTTAAAAAATGACTTGCAGGCGCACAACAATGACAACAACACTGTCCAAATGAATTTGTACTATTAGTTTTGATGCATTTTGCAATGTACATGGGGACTGAGCACTGAATTTTGTCACAAGCAGAGATATGTATATGATATTGCATTATCATCATCATTATTATTAATCTGAAAAGTAGATATACATATTAAAAAATGTTCATGCCTGCCCAGGCCTTGAGGATAACAGATTTGCATCCTGCAAAGCCTCTCGGTCCTAAAAGGGTGAGGGACAATCGTGCAGATGCTTCAATCTAAACACAGTGTCCATTGGCATCAATGCCCCCTTGGCATGGAAGGAATGCCCCACCACATCCCAGCCACTCAGCCAGAACTCCCTTGGAAAAGTGGGATGTGCCAGGTGGCGAAGAGAGACGCCATCTCATGTCTTGTCGACAACATGTCAGAGAGGGCCGGGCGCACGAGAGAGGAAAAGCATGCTGCAAGGCTGGCCAAGAAACCCCATCTTTGCAACCTCGGCTGTTTTTCCTAAACCGGGCATTGCATGTGCTGCTGGCACCATCTTTGCCTAAATAACCACAGATGTACACAAGCATAGAGAGGGGTAGGGGGAGAAGGAAGAAGAAAAGCCACCTCCCTGCTATTTGCAAACAGCATGTGAACAAAGAAGTGCCAGATGCCAAGATGCTTCACAACAGTGCCTGGCACAACCCACAACAACTCCGGTTGCACGAATCCCTTCCCCAAATTTGCCCACTTCTCTTTCTTTACATACATATCTCAGGGAAACGCACCCTAGGAAACCGTCCCTTTATGCAGATAGGCCAAAATGGACACCCATTTGTCTGCAGCTGGCGCACGGCGCATGAAATGAAATAAGGCAATACCCATAAGGCCATCTCCCTTTCCTCCAAAGGCTGCCGAGTGAGGAATGTGTCCCAAGCGGGGCGAGAAATGTGCCCCAAACCATAATGTGTGGCGGCATGAAGGTGCCACCCAGCTGACTCAGTGCGTGGCACAGAGTCGTGGCACTTCAAATGTATACAGATTAGCGGCACAGAGTTTGCGCTGCCCTCAGTTGGGCCTACAAAGATCCTTGGCACCGGGCAAAGATTCAGGACACCTCATGGGCGCGCATGCATGTATATGGCACACAAGGCAGATGGTACATGGAGATGGCACATGGAGAGGCAGGAACCCAGGATTTCGGAGAGGTTGGTTCAGGTGCGTCAACAGCAAAGGGTGGGGTGGGGGGGGACTGGGAAAAAAGGGAGCCAGCCAATTTCTCTCCCCCCTCAACACAACACAACATGCGTGTGTTGTGAGAGGTGCAACCGAGCGCCAATCAGGTTCGTGGGGAGGCCCGGCTCTTACATAATGCCAGGGAGAGAAGGGAAGGGAGAGCTACCTACTTCGGCAAAGGTAGGAGTTGAAGATGGAAAGCAACCACAATCTCTCACCTTCCTGCGTTAAAAAAGCAGACCTTGGAGAGAGAATCCCTGGCTACCTGGATGGCTAGTATCTAATCTCAGGTGCAAGACACTCAGGACATGCTCAGAGGCAGCTTCATCCTGCAGCCTTCCATTCAATCTCAGGTGCAAGAGAGAAAGGCACTCAGGACATGCTCAGAGGCAGCTTTGTCTTGCAACCATCAATTCAATCTCAGGTGCAAGAAAGAAAGGCACCGAGGAGGTGCTCAGGGGCAGTTTTGTCCTGCAACCTTCTATTCAGTCTCATGTGCAAGAGAGAAAGGCACTCAGTGCATGCTCAGAGGAAGCTTTGTCTTGGAATCTTTGATTCAATCTCAGGTGCAAAAGAGAAAGGCACTCAGTGCATGTTCAGAGGCAGCTTTGTCTTGTAATCTTTGATTCAATCTCAGAAAAAGGCACTCAGGACATGCTCAGGGTGGCTTTGTCCTGCAGCCCTCCATTCGAAATGCAAGGAGGATCTCACCTGACAGCAGCTAAGGCCTGCTAGTTCAACGATGGGCCTGGATTCAAATGCCGCCCTGCCACTGGGTGATCACTGGGTGATCTCAGATCTATCCATGCAGTTTGGGCTTCATGGGCCCCAAATGCCCACACAGACACACACCAGTCCTTCCCTCTTCCTCAGTTATGAGGGAGAAATGGGCAAACCCCAAGTCTGCCCTGGGCAGCGGCCCCTGAAGACTGGATCCTCCCTAAGTATGAGCATCTCTTTCTTTCACAAGTGTTCCTTGTGCAACCCCACAGCCAGGAGGTCGGCCCTATAGAGTAGGGCTCTCCCCCACCCTCTTTGCAAGGCCTCACCGAAACCCACAGCTCAGTCTTGGCGTTCCCAAAAGACCTGCCAAATGGGCACAGGTGGGGAGAAGATATGGCAGGAAGCAAAAAGATTGGGTGAGAGGCATATGGGGGCACTCAGACCCCGGGTTCCCACTTTCATCTCTGATGGCAATGTGGGGTGGGAAAGAAGTGCAGGGAAATCCCACAAACAGCAAGGGACAGTTGGCACCACAAGTCACTCTGGGGCAGGGGCAAACCATGGGGCTCAGCTTTACCACCTGCATTTAAACAAGTGGGGCCATGTAGGGTTTGGCGCAAGAAAGGAGCACGGGACCCACGCATGGTGTTTCCTGAAAGCCTCAAAGCATACCCAATCCTTCTTTTGTTTTAAAACTTGTAAGCTGCTTTGCACCTCAATTGTGGAGGAAAAGCGGGCTATAAATAAAAATACTAATAAGTAAATACTGCAACTAATAATAGATGATACCTATGATATACTCTCTTATCCTCCTTCTCTTTCTTTTATACTTGCAAGCCGCTTTGTACCCCAACTGTGGCAGAAAAGGCGGCCTACAGATACTAAGGCTAAGTAAATACTGTAATAGAAATCATAAGATACTGATACCAATTATAAGTAAATACTGTAATAGAAATCATAATAAGATACTTATATACAAATACTAATAAATGATGATGATAATAATGATGATGATACAAGTTTTCCTCCTCCTCTTATACCTGCAAGCTGCTTTGCACCACTATTGTGGGGCAAAAGCAGGCTACAAGTACTAGTATTAATACTGAGTAAATAATAGAAGTCACAGTAAGACAGTAATATACTAAGAGATGATGATGATGATGATGATGATGATGATGATGATGATGGCGGCACAGGCCTTCCTCTTCCTTCTTTCTTTTATACTTGCAAGCTGCTTTGCACCCCAATTGTATGGCAAAAGCAGGCTACAAGTACTAATACTGAGTAAATAATAGGAATCATAATACTAATATACTAATATATTGAGATGATGCTGATGCTCTAGTATAAGTAGAGATGCTCTAGTATATAGAGATGATGGTGGTGATGATGATGATGGTTATGATGGTGGTGGTCTTTTCTCCCCCTGCCCCTGCCCCCCAAGTGAATGGGGGGTCCCTGGCCTTACCGTGCCCTCCTCGGGTGAGGAAGGGGGTCCGGTTGATGGCGATGGGCACAGTGCCATGCTTGTTGTGGAAGTGGTGGACGTGGTGGGTGGTGCTGAGGCTGGAGGAGACGCGGGCCCCCAAGGCCGGCCAGCCCATCATCCCCATCACCGTGGCCACTACCAGTCCCATCATCCCCAGCCCCATCTTCCCCGGGGGCCGTCCAGGATCGGGGCCAGGCCGGGGGCTCTGGGCCATGGCTGCCTCCGGAGGGATGGCGTGGCCCCGGAGAAGGCCCTGCAGCTGCCTTCAGAGGAGCCCTGGGGGGCTGGCAATGGGGCCCGGCCAAGAAGGGGGCCACCGGGCCTCCATGATGACCCCCAACAACCACAATCACCGCCGCCGTCCAAAGATCCAAAGCAAAGAGGTGGCAATAAAAAAGTCCCCCTCTCTTTTAAAAAAAGAACCAGCCAAGGCGATGGAGTCCAAGAGATGCTCTAAAATGGTCCAGGTCCCAAGAAAAGATGCTCTAGTATGGGTCCAGATCTCAAGAAGGTGGATGGTTAGGGAGAAAAAGGGGGGACCATTGGGTTTTGGGGGGGGCTCAGACAGGCCACCCCTCCAGTGGCACCCCTGGGGCAACATTGCCCCCCCCAAAGCCCCCAGGGAAAGAAAGAATGAAACAGAGAGGGAGGAGGAGGAGGAGAAGAAAAGGCAGCAGCAGCAGCAGGAGAAGAAAAAAAAGGGGGGATTGGTGGTCCAAGGGGGGGGGGTCAGATGGTTAAGGATCTGGGGTAGGCATCCTGGGGTTGGGGGGTGAAGAAGAAAAAGAAGGGAATGAGAAAAGGATGGAGGGAGGGAGGGAGGATGAGGGAAAAAGACCCCCAAATCCGGAGGGGGGGTGTAAAATAATCCTTGGTCCTGAATATATGAGGGCTGTTGTCTCCCTGGGTGGGGGAAAAATGAAATAAAATCAAATAGATATGCGATCCCAGCCGTCTCTTCGGAAAAAAAGAGGAGGAGGAAGAAGATGGATGGATGGAGAGGTGGGAGGGAGGAAGAGGGGGACCAGCGCTTCTCTGCTGCAGAGCGAGGAAGGCAGGCAGGGAGGAGCCAAAGGCAAGGCAAGCAAGGCAAGGAGGGACCCCCCCCAAGCAGAGAAAAAGGCCCACCCCCCAATCTGGACCCAGCCCCATTGGAAGGAAAAGGGGAGGAGAAGGGGAGAGGCGGAAAGAAGGAAGAGGGGGGGTTGAAGAAAGGTCCCATAGCATTTTCTCCCCCCAAGATTAGCCCCCTCCCCTCCCTCAGGTTGGAGAGACCTTCATCCCCCCACACTTTCCTTAGCCCCCCCCCCATCTCTCCAAATGTGCCCTATCCAAGTGCACACATCCCCGTTGAAAAGGATGGAGAGGAAGAGCAGAAAAGAAGGGGGGTTGAAAAAAAGGTCCATAGCCACCTCCCCCCCCCCAGATTAGCCCCCTCCCTCCAGGTAGGATAGATCTTTCACCCCATTCTTTCCTAGCCCCCCCCCCCCATCTCTCCAAATACATGCACCTATCCAAGTGCACCCATTGAAAAGGATGAGGGGGCAGAGCAGAGGGGAACGAGAAGGGGCAAGGAAAGTGGGGGGGGGAGAGAGAGGGAGGAAAGATTCCCTATACCATCTTCCTCCCCCCCCCAAGATTATCCCCATCTCTCCAATTCAAATGCACAAGTCCCCATTGAAAGAGATGGAAGGGCAGAGCAGAAGGGGGGGGGGGTTTGAAAAGAACGTCTATAACTCTCTATCTATCCTCCCCCCCCCCCAGATTATCCCCCTCCCTCCAAGTGGATAGACCTCCCCCCTACTTTTCTTAGCCCCCCATCTCTCCAATACATACACCTCTCCAAGCACATCCCCATTGAAAATGGAGGTGGCAGAGCATGGCCATCTACAGAACCCTGGGATTGTAGTTCAGGGAGGCACCAGCCCCCTTTGGCACAGAAGGGCCTTGCAAAACTACAAACCCCAGATCCCCTAAGATGCGCTACACCACTAAAGTGGCATCAAAATGTATTATTACTACATTGTAGATTCATGATCCTAAGACTTGGGAGACCAAAATCCCTGGTTCAACAACAGAAAGCGCCAGCTTGCGCAAGCCACACTCTCTCAGCCTCGAGGGAGAGCAATGGTGCACCTCCTCTGGTTCACTCTTGCAAAGGACATCCAGTGATAGGGTCACCATAAGCTGCAGTTGACCCAAAGGCACATAACAACAAGATGATAAATGTATGTCAGTGTCTGATGTGTTGCATCATAGCGACACCAGTTACACAGAGTGGCAATGCCTTGTGGTGGCACAAAGCTGCACTACTGGCATCATCCAGACAGGATGCATCCTTGTGCCACATCCCTGGAAGGGTACATCTGCATAAGGGAACCCTTTGGAACAAATCTTGCCAAGAAAACCCCTGAGTTTGCCTTTGGGTCTCCATACGGAGATGGCTTGAAGGCACATAACACACAATAACACAAGTCACCAATGTGCTTCTGCCCTCCCAGTAACCAAGGATGGAGGGGAATTCCACTTCCATAGCTCCAAGGGGGGCATTTAATGGATAAGCTCTGAGCTCAACTCAATGGGGCCATAAATCTCCTCCAGTGAGCTCATGCCGCATGATATCATCCCCAAAGAAGGAGGGATATATGGGTCTTGGCCACAAGCCTCTTTTCCCTGACCTGCCCAATGCAGAGACCCTGGCGGGCCTGTTCTCTCTGTCGATGGAGGACCAAGGTGGGGCAACAATTGGCGAGACAAGGTTGCAGATTGAAAGGCAGCGAGACGTAATGGTTTGGGTGTTTGGACCACAACTCATAGCACATAGTTGGAAGAGAGCCCAAGGGCCATCCGGTCCAACCCCATTCGGCCATGCAGGAACTCTCAATAAAAGCTTACCCAACGGATGGCCATCCAGCCTCTGTTTAAAGACCTCCAAAGAAGGAGGCCCCATCACTCTCCAAGGAAGTGTGTCCCACTATCAAACAGCACTTACTGTCAAGGTTCCTTTTAAACGTTTAGGTGGGATCTCTTTCCTTGCATCCATGTCTCCCATGTCCTATTCTCTGCAGCTTGCTCCATCTATATGGCTATCTTCATATGTCATCTCTCAGATGTTTTAAACATGGCCATCATGTCACACCTTAACTCTCTTCTCCAGACCTACCATCAAGACGTTCCTCCTATATTTAATTGCAATCTCTTTTCCTGGAGCTCGCATCCATTGCTCCAGGCCCTATTCTCTGGAGCACAGAAAACAAGCTGCTCCATCCTCAATATGATCTCCATTCAAAACTTAAACAGGGCTGTCGTATCACCCCTAACCGCCTCCTCTCCAGGATAACCAGGATAAATCATTGTTTAATTTGAATTACATACACTTAGAAGTGCCACCAGGTACAGCGGAGATTTGTGTTAGCTGGGAATTTGGAAACGTTTTGGGATCCTGCGTCTCCCCAAAAAGAAAACAGAAACTTTCCGTCTTTGTGCTTCCCCAATTCTTCTTCCCCTCCTTCTCCTGCTCCTTTCTCTTATTATTATTTTAAGAAATCTTTGGCAAACTAATAAGAGCTGAAGTCGGGGCCCGTGGTTGTTTCTCGCTTTGGAGATGAATCAGGTTTGGAAAGGGGGAGGAGCACCACCACCACCATCCATCATCATCACCACCATCATCTTCTCCTTCCTCCCCGCTCCTGCAAAACAACACCACACACACAACTCCCAGCAAACCCATGCAACGCTGGGGCGATGCTGACCAATTGCTTGGATTTGCAACCTGTTTGGGAGCTATAAATACAGAGCGGTGGGAGACGGAGGGAATGACAGACGGGGTGGGTGTCTCTGTGGGGCGAGGAAGGAGCGAAAGTGAGAAAGGAGCTAAAAGGAGGGAAAAAACCACCCGGATTAGGAAAAGGCCAACGGGAAGGAGGCGGGGGAGGCAGGCAGGCAGGCCTACATTTGCAAATGTAGTGGGGACCACGCTCCGCTGTCAAATGGATCCATCGATTTGGATCGCACACCGATTTATCTTTAAGTGGGACTAAGGCCTGGTGAGGCTATATAGCCAGCATGACGCGGTGGCTTGAGGGTTGGATGAGCCTATGGAGACCAGGGTTCAAATCCTGTTTGGCCATGAAACCCACTGGGTGACCTTAGGCAAGTCACACTCTCTCAGCCTCAAGGAAGACCATGGCAAACCTCCTCTGAGCAAATCTTGCTAAGAAAACCCCAGCGTAGGGTCACCAGAAGTCGGAAACGAACTGTGACGGCACACGACGGCAACCCACCGCAACAAAGATGTACTAAATGTCAAGGTCAAGAAATATGAAGGACGAAGTTGTGCGATGACTCCCCAGGAAGAATAAAGGATGCTTGCCATCTATTGTGTGCATGCTGACTTGGGAGTAAGCGACACTGACCGCATGGACAATGCTTCTAATCTTCTAGTATACAATTGGCCCTCTTTATCCATGGATTTTTTATACCGAGTCAATATCCACGGCTTGAACATCTTTTTAAAAATAGTATACCTTAGGGTATAATTAGGGTATTAAAAAAGTATAATTCCAAATAGCAAACTTTGAATATAAGGGACACCATTTTTGATGCCATTATATTAAAATGGGACTTGAGTATCCATGGAGTTTGTCATCTGGGGGCGGGGATCCTGGAACCAAACCCCGGCATATAAGAAGGATCCACTGTACATTGCACTTGTAAGAGTCTTCACATTTAAGGTCCTTTTGAGGGCCTGGTTGGGGAAAATACTTGCATCCCTGTCTGCAAGTACGTACTCCACAATAGCTCCTTCTTGGAGCTTTGAGGCTGGATAGCCATCTGTCGAGGTTGTTTTGTTGGTGAGTTCCTGAATGGCAGAATGGGTTGGACTGGATGAGCCTAGAGCCCCTTTGAAACTCTAGGATTCTATGGTTCTATACAAAACTAAGAGCAACCTGCCTGCCAATGTTGAGCCCCTTCCCGCCTTAAACACACAATTCTTGAACCGCTCCAATTCCCAGTCCGCAATATAGCTTCCGATACGGTTCCTGCAATGATTTCTCCAAAATATGTTCCATCCGCAAAGGAAGAAAGAATACCATTCGAGGTGAGATGCGGAGAAAAGGAGGCTGGAAGGCAGAGTTCGTGGGTCAAGAAGCCTTCAGAAGAAAGAGGAGCGACTGGAGAAGAGGGTTGACTTGGCACAATATTTCAAGACCTCTGGGCCATCGCTGTCACAGATGAAGGCCAAAGCCAAGAACAGTGGAGTCGTTCGGGTTTAATTCATTTTAAAAGGGGGAAAAAATAAGGTTGGAGAGAGCTTCCACCTCGCCAGATAAAACAACGAAAGAAGAAGAAACGCTCCCAGTCCTATGCTTTACGTTTTTCGCGGTGCCTTGATGTATTAAGAGGCAAAGGGAAGCTTTCTATAGTAGGACGATAAAATGTGATCTCTTGCCATTCCGTCTGAAGCCACAGTTTCTTTAATCCACGGACTCAACCATCCCTGGCTGAAAATATGAATATCTAGCTATATAAATTGCCCCAAAGCAACACGGATTTGCCATTTTATATAAAGGACGCCGGTTTGACGGCCAGCCCTCCGTATCCACGGCTTCTTTCTCCATGGATTCAAGCATCCGCAGCGTAAAATACTGCTGTCAGGAAATATATACATCCCAACGCAAACCTTGGTTTTGCCATTATTATAAGGAGCCACCACTTTATTAATACCACTGTATAGAGAATGGGACTTGAGCATCCATGGATTTTGGTATCCATGGGGGATCTTGGAACCAAACCCCAGTGGATACCAAGGGCCCACTGTACTATGCCATTGTATTTAATGAGACTGGTATCTACAGATTTAGTACCACAGAGATCATGGAACCAACCCCAAAAGATGTCAGGGCCCACTGCATTATGCCATTGTATTTAATGGGACATGAGTATTTTATGGATTTGGTTATCCCACAAGGGACCTGGAACCAATCTCACAGATACAAGGGTCCACTATACTATAACCATTGTATTTCATGGGGCATAGGTATCAATGGCTTTGGGTATCCCAAAGGAGCTGGAACCAAACCCAGCAGATACCAAAGGCTTATTGTACTTAGCCATTGAATTTAATGGGACATGAGTATCCATAAATTGGTATCCACAAGGGATCATAGAACCAAACCCCAGCAGATACCAAAGGCCTATTTATACTATGCCATTGAATAATGGGACATGAGTATCCATAGAATTGGGTATCCACAAGGGATCATGGAACCAAACCCCAGCAGATACAAAGGCCTATATACATGCCATGAATTTAATGGGACATGAGTATCCATGAGAATTGGGTATCCACAAGGGAATCATGGAACTAAACCCCAGCAGATACCAAGGGCCCACTGTACTATGCCATTGTATTATAATAGGACATGAATATTTATGGATTTGGGTATCCACAAGGGATCCTGGAACCGAACCCCAAGAGATATCAAGGGCCCACTGTACTATGCCATTGTATCATAATGGGACTTGGATATCTACAAGGGATTGTGGAACCAAACCCCAACGGATACTCAGCGCCAACTGTACTCTCGTAATGCCATAATGGTTAAAAAAATGTCAGCTTGCTCCTACCTCTCAGCTTTGTATGAACTATCAACCTCACTTCATTAACAGAACTAGAAAATGGGTAGGGAAGTCACTATGGCAGTGCAAGAGGTGCAAGCTGTACTGGGTGACACCCAGTAGATCTGAGTCTGGTAGATCTACTAGACTGGCATTAGAGACTTAGGGCCCGAACAGACAGGCCCAAATAAAGCTGCTTTGGGTCACTTTGGAGGTATGCTGTTTAAATGATGCATGCGTCCTAAGAGTCCAAAAGCTGTGCCTGAGCCACGCTCCAATGCTAAGGACTGGAGCGCGGCTCTGGTGCAGCTTCTGGCCTCTTAAGAAAAGCAATCACCGGAGTTACTTTTGCGACAGAGAAAGTCGAGTTGGGATATGGCACCCGAGAGAGTAACTACTCTTCAGTGCTTTGGAAGTAGAACAGGTTTTTGTTTTCAAAGTAATAACTTTCTAGGCTTTCTCAAGCTTCCTTGACCATATGCAGAGTTCCTTTCGTTTGCCACTTAAAGATGTGAAACATTGTCCCCGCGTTTTCTCCAAACGCCGCAGTATTGTTCTCCCACCCAAGTTCGACCATGTTGAATTGTAAGATTTTCCCACCCGTTCCTGCATAGAAATTGGTGCATATTTTGGCACAAACTAATCCCCAATGTACACAGATTTAACATGCATTTTCTCCCCAAGGACTAAAGCATGACTGTGGAATGTTTTCAGTTTGATGAATTTCTCGTCACGGATATTTACTCGCGCGTCCTTTGAAAAGAACAAGAGAAAAGGCCGAAGGAACCGATACTCATGGTTTCCACCTGACTGCAGGAAATGGAACAATGCATGCGTACTTTGTCCATGAATTGGACAAATTGCATTAAAAGTCTCTGTTACATATAAATCCTTTCCCATGTCTCCATTTGAGGTAAGGAACCGCAAGCAATCATCTCAAAGGGTGCGTCTACACTGCAGAAATAATACAGTTTTGACATCGCTTTAAGTGCCGTAGCTCCATCCTATGGAATCCTGGGATTTGTCGCTTTACAAGGACATTAACCTTCTCTGTCAAAAAGTGCAAAACTACAAATGTAGGATGGAGCTACGGTGGTTAGTGTCGAACTGCATTATTTCTATGGTGCAGATCTTGGGATGACTAATACGTCAGACGTCTTGCGCACAGAGACTGGAATGCAACACCCAGAATCCCACTGGTTATACCTCCTGGAGGATTCTGGGAATTATTTGCTGGCATTCTGCAGTGGCACTGCAAAAATAAAGCAGTCTGACGCCCTCAAACCCACCAGCTTCAAGCCCGATTCCCACTACTTTTTAAACCAGATCGCAAATCGGGTTGAACCGATTCAAATGACCCTGGTTTCCACTTGAATCAATTCAGAGAGGGGCGCCACGCACCAGACCCATTTAACCCATGTCTTTTCGACGCCAATGTTTTCCATGTCTTTTTGGATAAATTGATCCCGCACATGTATGAACCAGGTGCAGATCGGAATCGATTTAAATGTGCCCTTCGGCTAGCTGGAGCGGGTCCATTTTGAATCGATTTGTTCATGAATGTGAACCACAAGTGGGTTATTTTAGAGGGGGAAAATGCAATCGGGGCAAATGTAGTGGAAACCATGCTCCGCTGTTGAATCAATCCATCGATCCGGATCCCAAACCGATTTATTTGTAAGTGGGAATGAGGCCTCAGAGTATCCTAGTGCAGAGAGGACCTAGGAGAGGGGAAAAGGATGCCAGGGAATTTCCCTTGGCATGGAAAACGTTCTCTCCCTCTTTGCCATTCAAACAAATCTTTCCCAGCTTCGTCGGCTCCTGAAAGCATCTCACTGATGCGGGTCCATAGCATTTATCTATGTGCAAGTGGCGTGACACGGACCAGCGTTTCATTAGGATGCAAAACAGGTCAAGGAGGCCTGAGATCTAGGAGGCACCCGCTTCTCCTCTCTTCGATGCCCGTATCAGTCAAGAAAACCCTGGTGCAAAATTAAATTCTAATATCCCTTAATGGGTTCCTAATCTCCAGCCCTTCTGCTTCCTTCCATCCCATCCCTGCACCTGACATTTCTCCGGTCTGACACAGAGAGATAACAGGGATGATGGAGCCTAGGCAAGGACTGGCAGGCGGAAGGAGGAGCGATTCGGCAGGGAAGGGGCATTCGACAAGGAGCTATTTTGGAAATAATGCCAGCCGACTCCTTCCGGGGCAGCCTAAAAGACCCTCAAGGCACCAAGTCCTGTCTGAGCATGGAAGATAAGCAGGGTAAGCCCTGGTTAGTCCTTGGATGGGATACTGCCAAGTGCTCTATTGCAGAGGAAGGAACTGGCAAAACCACCCCTGAGGATTCCTTTAAAAACCCTATGAAATTCATTGGGTCACTATAAGTCGACAGAGGACTTGAAGGCACATATATACAGATATCCTAAAGACATTCGTCCTGTCTGATCTTGGAAGCCAAGCAGGGTCAGCCCTGGTTAGTCCTTGGATGGGAGACTGCCAAGGAATACCAGGCTCCCATTTCAGAGGAAGGAACTGGCAAAACCACTTCCGAAGATGCCTTAGAAAACCCTATGGGGTCACCGTAAGCCGACGAGCAACTTGAAGACACATCCTCCCTACTGATGTTAGCTGCTTGTGCGCATACAAGCACACAGATACGCACAGCATCCGCCCAGGCTCAGCACCTCCAAAAGTGTCACCCTTGATGTTTTCAGCATTCACACCAGCACCTCCGCAGGGAGATTCATGCCGTCAGCTGTGCCTCGGTGCCACGGCGAAGGCGGGTGAGAGTGACACCTTGCCCACTGACTGCGCCAAGTGCCAGGCAGTGATGGGCCATGTCACCAAAAGGGTCAGGAGGAGGGAAGCCACCTTCCCCCCTCTTTCACCAAGTAGCAACCTTGCTTTTGCACAACACCTGTGCCTGGCTTTCCAACTTTTAGGGCAGGCGGCTGAAAAGACGGGTCCGTTTTCAGCTCCGAACAGCTTCCAAACCTCCCTCCCTTCTGTCGATGCGGCTGAGGGTGCTTGGAGCAGCAGGCAGGGCAGGGCAGAAATGTGGTTGTGGGTTGGCACCACAGTTTGTGAGTGTGGTATGTGGGGTGAGCATGGCAACCACCCACTGCCACAGACAGCTCTCGGGCACCGGGGGGGGGGGGGGAAGGTGAGCGTAATTAAGTGTGACACCTTTACTATTCTACTTTATTTCTCCATCTCTGGGCCCCTGTACCCAATTTCATTATGCCGATGTAATTTTAATTTTATGTCAGATCCTCATATTGCCTGCAACAGCCTCCCCTCCCTGGGTTCGCGGCTGTTTTTGGGTTGCGCGGCCTCCTCCCTCATTCCTCCATCCTCTTGCTTTGCTGCTGGAGTCTGCCAGGCCAAGCAGAGGCCTTAATAACAGCTTTGAGACACTTTAATTTGCAGCTTTTAAACGCTGTGTCATTTCTCCTTTAATTTTAGCGCCAGGGGTTGCAAATCAGCAACCCTCCGCTGCCTGCCTGCCCACCTACGGCTTCACCCCACTGATGTGCGTATGTGCCTATGCCCACACTTCCAACTCCCTTGTTCCTCCTTGTGGAACAAGATCTACTTCCCAAGCAGACTTCTCCTTGTTGTTGTTGTGTGCCTTCAAGTCGTTTCCAACATATGGCAACCCTATGGCGAACCTATCATGGGGTTTTCTTGGCATGTTTTTTCAAAGGGGGTTGGCCACTGCCATCCTCTGAGGCTGAGAGATAGTGACTTGGTCACCCTTCATGGCTGAGCCAGGATTTGAGCCCGAGTCTCCACAGTTGCCTAAACCACTACACCCAGAGTTCACACTACCCCACAAATGGGAACGCATGATTTAGCCACATCTAGATATTCGGCACAGTTAGCATGATGGATCGAAGGCCAGTCTAGGGTCTAATGCATAATCCTGGATTAAGCATACCCAAGATCTGTGAAGTCGAAGGCTTTCAGGGCCGGCATCCATACGTTATTTGTGGGTTTTTCAGGCTATGTGGCCATGTTCTAGAAGAGTTTATTCCTGACGTTTTGTCAGCATTTGTGGCTGGCATCTTTGGAGAATGCTGGCATGGAAAAAAGTGGGGTATACACAGATAAACATTGATATCACTCCTTCCTACCTAGGGTCACACAGTGTGTGTGTGTGTGTGTGTGTGTGTGTGTGTGTGTGTCCAACTCTCTTCCATGCCAGCATTCTCTGAAGATGCCAGCCACAGATGCTGGCAAAATGTCTGGAATAAACCCTTCCAGAACATGGCCACATAGCCTGAAAAACCCACAAAAAATATACCCAAGACCATTATTACAGACCCTTATTGGGAGGAAGAAGCCTTTTCCTCAACCCTGTTTGCAGGTACTGGGTGTCGAACCCGAGACTTTCTGCACGGAAAGCTTGCACAAACGCGTTAGCACTGAACTAACCAGAGCTTTGGAGGGCACTGGACTGGGAAAAACTGGAATACTGCATGGCAGGTAAACAGCGGAGACACTTCTCTTGCTGATCCAAAGAGCAGCCCTGTTAATGAAGTGGCTCTTATGACCGGAGCAAAGAGCCTTTGCAATCGCTTGGATTAGAGGCCGCAGCAGTTGTTGTCAAGGTTTCCCTTTCAGCCTCAGGGTTCCAAACAAGAAACGCAGCATAGTTTGGACTGAGTGCAATGCGTTGGGGAGGGAGACGCTGTCCAACTACTCAGACCTCAGGAAAAGTCCCGATCAATCCTCTCTTGTCCCACTTTTTTTTAGCTGCTTGTAAAATATCCCTCTGTCTTCCTTGGCCCTCTGCTTACTTCCATTGCTGCAAAAGTAGTTTGCATTCAATGAACCCTTTCACAGGCAAAAGCAAGCTGTTGCACCCTCTCTCTTAGCTAATAATAAATGCACATTATTTGTGCAAAATAAATCCCAAACTGGCAAGGATTTGGATCAAGTCCAGGGTTATGTATCTTAGTTTATGCATTATGTATCCTTATGTATCTTAGCTCATGTACTAATAACTTTCCCCATCTTGGCCATGCTCCGATGTTGTTTGGTTGCATGCATCCTAGTTTTCATCCATGAAATGTTGGAGGGTATACACTCTGGTCTCCTGTCCTTCCTTCCTTCCTTCCTTCCTTCCTTCCTTCCTTCCTTCCTTCCTTCTCTTTCTTTCTCCTTTCACGCAGGCACATACATCAGTCCTTTGGATTAGCAAAGACACCACAAGTCTCCAACACAAGGTCTTTGTTCCTCCCCACGGAAACCATTTTGTTATCGGCGCACCTGCAAAAGCCGCCTTGAACTTTTCGCCTCTTGGAGAGCATGCACAAAACGGCAGGATAATCAGGCTTTTCCAAGGGCACCGCAGATTCGTAGTGGTTTGCGTGCCGGAATAAGACTCTGGAGATCAGGGTTGGATTCCCATTCTCAGACATGGAAACCTATTGGGTGACTTTAGGCAAGTCACACACTCTCAGCCTCAGGGGAAGGCAAGGGCAAGCCTCCTCCAAACAAACCTTGCCAAGAAAACTCTGGTTTCCAATGCACAAACCACTATGTGGCGGGTGCCAATTCTTTCTAGAGAGCAGAGTGTTGTTGTTGGTGGTGGTGGTAGGCAGGTGGGAGTCTTATGAACATGCGGTGGCTTCCAGGTAGTCCTTCTCCATCCCTCCTTTTGTATCCGGCCAACACTAATAGCTTTGAAACACAAGCCGGGCACATCAGAAAAACTGCTGCGTGGCATGCGTGAGATGCCCTCTCTTTACTCCGGGCCAGAGCTCTTCGCAGCCTCTTTCATCAGAAAGGCCATTAATGATTTGACTAATGGGAAAGAAAAGGCCTTCATGTCCTCCGTCTCTCAACACACAAGCAAAATATGGTCTGCCTTGCACATGCACACACCCTTTCCTATCCGCATTTTCAGGTAGGACCCTGGAGATTGCTTTTCCTCCATCTCCAGAATGCCAAATTGTGCCCAAAGGTCTCCTTTGTGGTGGTCAGAGACAGTGCGGGGCAGTGGCTAGAGGACTAGGCTAAGGATGCTATTAATGCACTTTGACGCTCCTTCAACTGCCAGAGCTCCATCCTCTGGAGCCCCAGGATTTGTAGTTTGTTGTGGCACCAGAGCCCCATGTTGCACAAAATGGCACATCCCAGAACTCCATAGCAGTGAACCATGGCAGCTAAAGCTGTTTGACCATAAGATGGAAATGACTTCAATGCACACAACATACACACTAAGTGCATTAACTTTGCCAGTTTCCCCCTCTTAGCCGAGCCAGGTCTGTTGCGTGGATAAAACAGACAGGCAATGTCACCATTCTCTCTCCTTCCTGCTCTCTGACTAACCTACCTTGCAAGACCGTTGTGAGGATTTTGAAAATTGGCCATGCAAACCCACTGGGGGACCCTGGACAAGTCACACTCTCTCAGCCTCAGAGGACGGCCATCGCAATCCCCCTTTAAGGAAACGTGCCAAGAAAACCCCGCAATAGGTTGGCATTAGGGTCGCCATGAGTCGGAAACGACTTGACAGCACGCAACAACTACAACCACAACAACAATTCTCTCCTCGTTCAATCCCTGAGGCACTATGGATGACTCTGGGCTAGTAAGTATTCCTCCGCCTAGCCTACCTCACAAGGCTGTTGTGTGGATCAAATTGGGGAAGGGAGCCACAGCTGGGGTGCCAATATCAAGACGGCTATGGATTATGAAAAGGCTAGGCTCCTTCTGGGGTTCAACCTGAGTAGCAAAGTGATGGAGATCAGTCCTCAGCTGCATTGCAAAGAAGCAGGAGAGGAAGCAAACCCTGCAGCCTGCAAACAAGACTGTGGACACGGGTTTTTCCACTGCCACCTGGGCAGTATTTCTCAGCCCGCCGTGTAAATCTAGCAGCTCTAGCTATTTACGGCTTGCTTTCTGATTTACAACCCAGCAGACCTTCCTGCTGGCGAGAGCCAGAAAACCTGAGCTTGGCAAGAGACCGAAGCAAGAGAAAGAAAGGGCAGCAGGATCTGGAGAGAGAGAGAAATGGATGCAGCTAGGGCTGCAAGACGCCTGTCCCAGGTATAGCATCAACAATTCCAAGTCTGGCTCATCATCCTCTTTCTTGTAAAGGCCACAGCGTTATGGGAAGCATCATGGGTGACACCAGGGGTGTGGCGAGGGTGTGGTGCACACCGGGTGACATCTCAAAGAGGGGAAAACCTTATGGGCCAACCTTGATTTTGCTCTTTTATATATGGGACACCATTCTACTAGGCCACTGTATTTAATGGGACTTGAGCATCCATGGATTTGGGGATCCTGGAACCAAACCTCAGCAGATATCAAAGGCCAACCATATATTCCAAAAGCAAACCTTGATTGCTCAGGGACACCATTTTGCTTTGCCATTCTATTTAATGGGACTTGAGCATCCATGGATTTTCGGATCCATGGAGGTGTGTGTGTCCTGGAAGCAAACCTCAGTGGATACCTAGGGACCATTGCAATATTATTATTATTATTATTATTAATTATTAATTATTATTGGGTGCTGCTTCTTCCAGTGTTTCTGGCCAGGCTGGAAACAGAAGCGTTGCCGGTGGTAGCAGTGACAGCCACTGATTCTTCTTCCATATATATATATATATATATGCATGCACCACCATCAGCTTACATTCCCTCCTGGTCAGCAGCACTGCCAGACCTGAAAAGGGCTGCTGGGTCAACAACCCTTTTCCCAAGTGATTGGCACACTGTTGCCTCCCTTGCACTGAATCCCTAGAGGACCCAGGGTTCGTGAAGCTTATATATTACCAAACAGGGGAGGGGGCATGGGAAGCGAGTAAGAGTGCCTCTGAGCACACGCTGCGCAACCCAGCCAGGCCATTCTGCACATGAGTGCATGCACATGCATGCATTTTCCCAATGCAGTGAGTAAACCCTTGAGTCAATGGGGCTGGAGAGGAAATGCCTGCACCCATCAGAGGAGTAGGAGGGACACACACACACACAGAGGCCCTCCTTTGCCAGCCTGCCTCGGGGGTCTGGCTTAATAGAGGCTCGTTAAAGAGAACCTGGATCTCGTTAGGCGCCCGCTTGCCTCATTAAAATGGATCGGGCTGTCAGCCCCAATATGCAAACAGCTTCATCAACCTGGGGGTGCAGGGGATGATAGTTTGGAGGCAGCAGAGGTGGGGAAAGGTGATACCAGGGAGACTCCGGAGACGGGAAGATGCCCACATACTAAGCCAGCGTGGCACAGCGGTTTGAGTGTCGGACTCTGGAGTCCAGGGTTTGAGTCCCTGCTCAGCAAGCCACACTCTCTCAGCCTCAGCGGATGGAAATGGCAAACCCGCTCCGAAGAAGAAACCTGCCAAGAAAACCCCATGATAGTTTGGGACACCATACGTCAGAAACAACAAAGCTGGCATAGAAAGAGGATTAGCCCTGCTCCTGCTATGCCAACCCACATCTCCTTTCCTCTAAGGAAAAATAAATAAGTCCTGTTCCCCCCCCTCCCGTTGAGTAAAGGAAAGCAATTCCTGCAAAACTCCTGCTATTCCTTCACTCCCCTGACTCGACATGGAGACACTTGTGCCTTAAAAATACAGTCGAGATCAAAATGATATAGAAGAAATAATATTTTTTCTTTGCCAGAGAGGCAGAGCCTGTCTCCGGGTCCCTTTTGTCCTTCTCCAAGATGCATCCCCTTGAAGACTGCCTTGTTGCAGTCTGGCAAAATCCAACCCCATGCGCCGTGTCTCCAAAAGGAGATGCGAACCATGGAACTGGAAGGGATGTTCTTGGCTCGTCTTGATGACAAGCCAGCTGCTCCCCGGGGTCTGTTTGCTAAGCTCTTCCAGAACATTTCAGGGAAAGTAAAGGTCCGTGGCCTCTCTGGGCAGGGAGGCTCACCTCTGTCATTCAGAGGCCTGTTGCGCTTGGGAACGTCCCCATGAGAGGCGGAGGATGAAAACCCGACTACCCTGTCATCTCGGCCCTTGCCGGCGCTCTCCTTTCCACAGGCTGTTCTTTCTCTTACATGACTAAATTTTTCAAAATGGTTGCACCTTTCATCTCTCTTCCTTGAGGCTGAACAAGCGCATCCTGGCTTCTCGGTTCCCGACAGGGTTCGCCTCCTGACCTTCCTTCAAATCCGCTCCTTTCCAAATTTTCCTTCTTCATGTTGCACTGATTCAATGCTACCTTGCACCAAGCTTGGTGCTGCTTCTACAAGGAACGGGGGAAACCTCCATTTCCTCACCTATAAATGTCTGGTGACTGTACCCTGGTTGGCTGTGGCACCTGTCTATTGCCTCAAATGGAAAGAAGATGCTCGCCGCCATGTTCAGAATGGTTAGGGATCGAGCCTAGGATTTTTCTGCATGCTAAGCAAGGGATCTCCTACTGAGCCACAGTCTTTGTCCAAAGTAAAATTGCACATCTGCACATGGCCAGTTTGCAGAAACAGCATTTCCCGTTACGGATTCCAATCATAGAAACCTGGCATCCATCAATGGCAATACAGAAAACCTTGCGTTATCATCAGTGTGACTGCATCTACACTGCTGAAATAATGTGCTTTGCAACTGGCATGGCTCAATGCTGTGCCATTCTGGGATGTGTAGTTTTGTAAGGAACGGGAGAGAAAGAGTTACACGCCCCACCCATACATCTCACCTTCCCAAGGTTGCACAGCCATTGACGTACAAGTTACATTTGTTAATGGTATTCGTGGGGAAATGTGGCTCCTAGCTTGGCTAGGCTCAAGGTTCTTAAGAAACGCAGGTGTGCGTGTGCATGTTTTGCTTATGGGAATGTGCAGTGCGCCGTGCCCATGCTAGGTGTAGCAAAAATTATTGCAGTTTTAATTATAATAAATGTCTTGTCGCCCCTTAAGGGCAGCAAGCAAAATAAGCTTTCCAAGGGGGCTACTTTGAGGAGGCAGTGGGGGAGAAGGTGCCAAGGTGACCTGGCTATGAATGCTTTCTTTGTGGAGTCTAATGCGAGCTGGTTTGCACCTCTTGGACAAACACATGGATTTGACGTAATGATCTCTCTGATTTTGCACCTCCGAATTGCACAGAACAGTCCAAAATGTACTTAAAAGCGGTTATTCTAGAAGGACGTATGCATAGATACAGGAAGACATAGCTCAAAATGCATTTTGAAATGTGTTCGTATGCTCGAAAATTCAAATTCAAATGTGTATGCGCGCACACATATAGTCCTTTTGCATGTGTATTTTTAAAAATGTACCCTGATGGAGACATGGTAGAGCAAAACAGACATAGGGATGAATGCATAGAAAATGATAGTGTACCGCCTTGAACACAATCTTATGGAAAAGAAAACCACCAGTGAATTGCAGGGATGTCCAGGCAGGGTTAGGGGAATAAACCTTGTTGAAACTCTGGGTAATTACACCCGCCAGTCTGAGTTGACAATACTGGGTTAGATGGACCAAGGATCTGACTTATTACCAGGCAGCTTCCTATGTACTAGAAATATGCTGATCCAACTATCGCAGACCTACCTACCAGCTCATCCTCACATCCAAGGTGTGCCGTCTCTTGCGCCATTCCCAGAAATATTGTCCTTCTTCTTGTTGGGTTCCAAGCCCCAATTCTGATCACCTGTTACCCTTTGTTTTAGATTAGGCTCCAGCCTGTTGGATAATTCTTTCAGAGTTTGGACTGAAACCCAGAGCGGACTGACTTGGGAGCCACCCCTTTCTCTGCTCCAAGAAAACTCTCAATCTGCAGTAGAGACCTTCCACCCACAGAAGGCATGAGATGGTCCAGAATAAGACTGGAGTAACCCAGATCTGATCAAGTTGACTGACATAATGCCCATCGTTACCTAGGCAAGGTTTGATCTCAAATATATGGCAACCCAGTGACGATGGTTCAAAACCAGAGCTCAAACAGGTCCATTTGCATTTCCCGGAGGCCATTTTCTATTGTGTGTGTGAGAAGGTCAGGGCTATGAAAATGAATAGGCAAAACCCAGTCCCCCATTCCCTTTGAAATCAGCCAGGGACCGGATGCCGTTCCAAGGAAATACTCATCTTTTCCCATATTGTGTCCCCATAGCCTCTTCCCCATGGCTTCTCCAAGTAGTTTTGGAAGGAAAAGGGTCAGGGAGAAGGGACTAGGCTTTGCATACCAGGTTTGAAGAAATTTGGGACCTCCGGACAACCAATCCCACCATCTCTCAGCATTGGCCTTGCTGGTTGGGGCTTGTAGGAGCTGAAGTCCAAAACCTTTGGACGGTGAAGCATTTCTCATCCTTGGAACCCAATTTCCCCAACCCCAACCTTGCCATTTCTTCTGTGCCCCACAGGACCTCAGAGTTGTCCTCTATAGGGACGATCGCTCATGGCGTGAAGGATGTATATCTGAACCTCTGTGATTTAGGGGCAGGCAAGCGGGTGGCAGCCTTGCAGGGCGGTGCCAGTTTGGTCAATCAGATTATCTTTCCCTGCTGAGGCCTTGGGGCTTTGGAATGGATCTGCACTGCAGAAATAATCCAGTTTAACTGCCATGACTCAATGCTAGGGAGTATGCAGTAAATTAGGGCACTAGAGTTCTCTGCTGGAGAAGACTCAATAGTTCACAAAAGTACAAACCCCAGAAATCCATAGCATTGAGCTGTGGACATTTAAGCGGTATCAAACAGCATTATTTCTACAGTGATCCTTGAGCAAAGGGACAGAGAGGGGAACCCAGATTGCAAATCCACCACCTTTGTTCCCAAACATTGCTACCTCCATGGCTCTGTGGGTTGCCCACTGGGGCTAATAGGGCAACAGAGGTGTGCAAATCATCCTTCCTCGTTTGCAAGGAGCCTCCTTTATCCCTATACTAACTCTAGAGTGTGTTGAGTTTAGGCAAATGGTGCCCATCTTTTGAAATGCGAAGATCAACCTTGCTTCGGAGTATTTCGGTGTATGTGTTGCACTGTGTTTACCCCCCTGCCTTTTAAAAACTGTACTGCTACTCACGGTCATTGCACACCGGGCCGCCGTATGAGGTCATGGTGCAATCGCACGTGTAGCCGTCCCACTGTTGAAGGCAGACGCCCTGGTTGGCGCAGGAGTCCTCCGTGCAGGTGGTGCTGGGACCTAGAGGAAAGGACCAAGGGGATGGAAGAGGAGGATGAGAGACAGAGAAGGTTCAGCCAGTGAAGCCGCAAGGAGTGGAAATTCAGACCCGTCCCAAGCAAAATGACCAAGGAATTCCAGACGTCACGTTTTTAATTGAGAAAAACAGCATGCATCTTTAGTCATATAATCCTAGAGTTGGAAGGGACCCCAAGGGGCACCTAGTACAGCCCTCTGCCATCCAGGAATATACAACTGCGGCACTCTTGAAAGATGCCCATCCAACCTCCACTGAAAGATCTCCAACAATGGAGAGCCCACCAGCCGTCAAAGTAGACCCCTGCACTATGAAACAGCTCTTAGAGTTAAAAAATGGTCATCCTAATGTTTAGGGGGATTCTCTTATCTTGAAATTTGAACCCATTGTTTCATGGTCTAGTGGTCCTTGGAGCAGAAGAAAAGAAGCTCACTGAATCTTCTACTGGGCGCCACTTCAGATATTTAAAGGTTATGTGTCACCTTTCAGACTTCTCTTCTCCTAGATAAACGTACCCAGTTCTATAAGTCAATCTAATTCCAGAGTCTAAAAATAGGGGTGCAGAACGTCTTTTGGGCCAGATTTGGCTCTGCAGTCTGTGTTTCCCCGCTGCGGCTCTAAAATGACTTCATGTCATTGCATAGTCTTGGCAATCCTTGCTCTTCCTTGCATTAGTTGTCTACTTCTGGGCAAGCCCATAATCATGTTATAATTTATTAATTCATTTGCGCATCAAGTACCCTTAATGCACCTAACGCATAGCAGCTTTCCCTCCATACAGTGGTCGGACGCGAGCACATAGGCAATCGGCGCTATTGAAATTGGAAAGAATGACGTTCAAGGTTACATATACATATACTGTATACACTATGACTCCAGAGACCAGGGTTCGAGTCCCTGCTTGACCATGGATCTTGGTCAAGTCACACTCTCTCAGCTTCGGGGGAATGCAAAGGCAAACCTCCTCTGTATAAAACTTGCCTTGAAACCCCCCAAATGGAGAGGGTCGCCATAAGTCGGAAACGACTTGAAGGCATGCGACAACAACTATTGAGAGTGGAACACATATACTATCCATACTTATGTATAAGTCTAGAAATTCAGGTCAAAAAATGGACCCAAAAACCTGAATCGACTTATACATGGGTCAATGTAAGTAATGTACATAACGTAAAGAGCTGGAATTGCTATATGGCCCTGAGTTTTACCTTCGACTTATCCATGGGTCGTATCAAAATCCATAATTTCGGCCCCAAAACTTGCCCTCGACTTATAAGCGAGGTCGAATTCTAGTCGAGTATATATGGTACATAAAAATAAAATAAAATAAGAAATTAACCTGCTAGAGTTTGAACATCATCTCTTCGGTGTTTTAAAGGGGCAAAGGCAAACGCCGTACCCTGTTTCTACCCAAAGGCAGATGTTTGGGGGACAGTGGTCATTTTATAGGAATATCTAGGTCCTCCAGCATAACTCTATGGTCAAAGTTAACCAAAAGTCACACAGAAGGAGCTAGCGATTCCTAGAGAGGACACTCTACTAGGCCTTTGTAGCTCCTCCAGTTGAAACTCTATGGTCAACTTTAACTAAAGTGGCACTGAAAGACCAGAGTTCCTAGAGAGACACTCTCTAGGCCTTTGTAGCTCCTCAGTGAAACTCTATGGTCAACTTTAACTAAAAGTGGCACTGAAAGACCTAGAGATTCCTAGAGAGGACACTCTACTAGCCTTTGTAGCTCTCCAGTGAAACTTCTGTGTAACTTTAACTAAAAGTGGCACTGAAAGACCTCGAGATTCCTAGGAGGACACTCTACTAGGCCTTTGTAGCTCCTCCAGTGAAACTCTATGGTCAACTTTAACTAAAGTGGCACTGAAAGACCTAGAGATTCCTAGGAGGACACTCTACTAGGCCTTTGTCTCCTCCAGTGAAACTCTATGGTCAACTTTAACTAAAAGTGGCACTGAAAGACCTAGAGATTCCTAGGAGGGACATCTACTAGCCTTTGAGCTCTCCAGTGAAACTATGGTCAACTTTAACTAAAATGGCATGAAAGACCTAGAGATTCCTAGAGAGGACACTCACTAGGCTTGTTAGCTCCTCCAGTGAAACTCTATGGTCAACTTTAACTAAAAGTGGCACTGAAAGACCTAGGATTCCTAGAGAGGACACTCTACTAGCCTTTGTAGCTCCTCCAGTGAACTCTATGGTCAACTTTAACTAAAAGTGGCACTGAAAACCCAAGATTCCTAGAGAGGACATCTACTAGGCCTTTGTAGCTCTCAGTGAAACTCTATGGTCAACTTTAACTAAAAGTGGCACTGAAAGACCTAGAGATTCCTAGAAGGACACCTACTAGGCCTTGTAGCTCCTCAGTGAAACTCTATGGTCAACTTAACTAAAGTGGCCTAAAGACCTAGAGATTCCTAGAGAGGACACTCACTAGGCCTTGTTAGCTCCTCCAGTGAACTCTATGGCAACTTTAACTAAAAGTGGCACTGAAAGACCTAGAGATTCCTAGAGAGGACACTCTACTAGACTTTGTAGCTCCTCCAGTGAAACTCATGGTCAACTTTAACTAAAAGTGGCACCAAAAGACCCGAGATTCTGAGAGGACCACTCCACTAGGCCTTTGTAGCTCCTCCAGCGCAATTCTGCAATCAATGTTGCGATGTTGACCGTAGAGTTGCACTGGAGAGATTCCTAGAGAGGTGTCCTCTCAGGGAAAACATAGTGTTTTTGTTATTTGCAGTCTTTCCACATTCACTGGGGTCCTGTGCCCCTAACCCTAGCAAATGTGGAAGGAGTCTGAGGGATGAGTGTAGTGTGTTTTGTAAATACTACATCCTTGTATTTTATGTTTTATGGCAATAATGGAGAAAGAACGGGAGGAATCTCCTCAGTGACTGACTACTACGCTCTTAAAGTGCTGCTATTCCACTCTCTGGGGGCCTCCTGTTGCACTCTGGGATTTGTAGTTCAAGGAGGGGGTATTTAGAGGCTCTGAGGCCTCCCAGAACTGCAAACCCCAAAATGCAACAGGAGACAGTCAGAGCAGTCAGTGGAATAACAACACTTTAAGAGTGTACACTTGTCCCTCCATATTCGTAGGGTTTAGGGGCACAAGACCCCTGTGAATATGGAAAAACCGCAAATAACAAAACAACCATGTTTTTACCTGAGAGGACGCCTCTCTACTGGACTGAAATGCCCAGAGTTCCATACTGAGGAAATAATCCAGTTCGAGAGTGACTTCACTGTCCTGGGCTAGTGCTGGGGAATGCTGGGAATTGTAGTACACTGTGGCCCCAGAGCTATCTCTGGCAGGGAGTCCCATAACCCTCCAAACGTAGTTGAACTGCAGTGCCCAGAATGCCTCACCAGTTGCATCCACACTGAGGAAATGGTCCAGTTTGAGACTGCTCAGTGCTGAGGAATCCTGGGAATTGTAGTCTATTGTGGCCTCAGAGCCATCTCTGACAGAGAAGTCTCAATGTCTCCCAAACACTAGCATTCCCAGGATTCCCTAGCATTGAGTTAAAGCCGTCTCAAAGTGGGATGTTACTCCTGCAGTGTGTGAGAGAGATAGAAAGGCTAGGGACTGGATTCATTCATTAACTCACAAAAACACACTGCTTTGACTGCCAGGGCTCAGTGCTATGGAATCCTGGGAATTGTAGTTTATTGTGGCACCAGAGCTCTCTGACAGAGAGGGTTAAATGCCTCACAGACACCAGAATTCCTGAGCATTGAGCCCTGGCAATCAAAGTGAGAAAAAATACACAGGGCAAAATAAATACTGAAAATGGCCAGGCACCTCCTCCTCCTCATCATCATCATCATCCTTTCCTTGGTGCCAAAGGAAATGGCCCTCTCCCCGCTGCTGCCTTGCTGGGACCAAACAGAGGAGGAGCTCCTCTTCCTGAGTCTGGCAACCTCCTGTTGCCAACAAGCCTCGAAGATCATTCCCCAAACGTTGGGCCAAAACTCACCAAATCCCCCCGTATCTCACCAAATATTCAGTCAAAATCCCTGGAAAGTCCCTCTAATGCTAATATGGCAATAAAATGTAGCCCTCATTGAATAAAAATAATTGGAACTTATTTCAACTCTCAAAATTACCATTAAAAAAACCAAGCACCAAAATCACACCAAAGGCTCTGAAAAGGACCCATTTGGTGTGAAAGTCACCAGATTGGCAAAACCCTGCAGGGACGCCCCCTAGTGGTGAAAAACCGGGAATGTCCTGCCGCAGGAGGGTTATGGCAACCCTAAGTGTGGTGTGATAATCTCCTCAGGTCCTTTGGACAGCAGGGTGCTTACGCTTTTAACCTGACAGGGCCTTGATGCTTAAGAGGATCCAATCGCTTTGGTGCTGGTGTTTTATATATACAGTGTGTGTGTGTGTATATATATATATATATTCTTGTTGTGGTTTTTTTAATTATGTACTTCATTCATTTCTTTTGATGTTGGGTTTTTCACCTTCCATTTTTCGTTGTAGCCCTAAGCACCTTTGTGAGGGGCAGAAAGGCAAAGCATAAACTAAGTACAAACATACATTCTTCTTTAAAATGGAGGTATTTCAGTGGTGGGGAAAATGTGGAGCAAAGCAGCCGTAGAAGAGAGGTGTGCAACTCTTTCTTGATCCTCCAGGTCCTCCCTCACAACTCCTTGTAGCTACAATGCAGTACCTTCGGCCCTCTGTATCCACAGATTCTGCATTCACGGATTCGGCCACCCACCCACCTATGGCTTGAAAAGGTTCACAAGCGCACACAAAACCCAACAAGCGAACCTTGATTTTTCCATTTTCCATAAGGGACAACATTTTGTTATGCCCCATTGTATATAATGGGACTTGAGCATCCATGGATTTTGGTATCCGCAAGGGGTCCTGGAACCAAATCCCAGTGGATACCAATGGTAATATGGTCATTAGACACCTTTTCCTTGATGTGGACATAGTAGTCCATGCACTGGCGAAACCTCGACTAGACTGCTACACAGCCATCTGCTTGGGACCACCCTTGAAGACCGACCCTCCCACTCGCAACATCTCTTACCATCACAGCCCCTCTCAACATGCCCGATCCGGTGCAGGGCGTCGGCGATGAGGTCTGGGAGTCGGCCGTTGAGGTCCACGGAGGCCAGGCAGCCCTGGAAGCCGTCCCGCGAGGCCACCAGCTTGGGCAAGTTGCTGAACATGTTTCTGCTCAGGCCTCCGATGTACAGCTCCCCTGCAAGGTGGGACAGGAGAAGCTCAACAAAGGCAAAGGTGGCAGGTTGCACGCCTGGGTTGCTCTTTATTCCTGTCACTGCTAGATGGCAGATACAGCAGACACAGCAGAAGGGCCTAGAGCATGAACTACTCAGCCATATTATCCTCCCACCTCTCAAAGCTTTGTCCTGGAAAGGAAGCAGCTTGGTGGCATAGGATTTTTATGGGGACCGCAACACAGGGTGGAAAAGTTGGGCTCTGAAGTCAAAAACAGCTGGAGGGCCAAAGTTTGGAAAGCACTAATCTAGAGCAATGGTTCCCAAACTTTGGTCCTACTGATGTTTTGGACTTTCATTCCCAGAATTCTCAACCGCTTAACCAAGTTGACTGGGGCTTCTGGGAGCTGAAGTCCAAAACACCTGGATGATCAATGTTTAGGAGCCACTGATCTAAAGTCTGGACAAGTTACTTGTTTGGATGATAAACTCCTGCAATGCTCTCCGCAACCAACTTGCCAGCAAAGATATCACTATAGGGAGGTGCAGACTGCACTGGGTGCCATCTCCAGAGTATAAAAATATACTAGCGGCCAAATATACACCAACATGATCCTGGAGTCCAAACATTAACTTCTCTATGCTCCCCTGAAGATGAACAAGACCAACGTGGAAACAAATGGCACCCAAGCAAGAGATAAATGGCAAGACTGATGCCATGCCAGCAAGAACTCAAACTCCGAGAGAAGCAAATAGACCCTTTGCATGGAGGCAAATCTTTGCATCCTTCGCCTTCGCATTCCAAGGACAAATACGTTTCCATATTCATACTCTGAGACGTCTTTTAGGGAATTATTCGGCATAGAAACATATGCAGATTTCCTTTGTAATAAAACCCAAACCCACGCTTCGTGCATAGGAAACAATGTTTTGTTCTGCAGAAAACATACTTGTCTCCTGTGCCGGAAACATGGTCTCTGTGTGCATGCGCATGTGCGCACAGAAAAGCTGTGCATATTTTTGTGTAGAGTAATTCCCCCAAAGGTTTTGCAGACTGCGAAGATGCTTTACCATGGCTCTGTTCTCACCGCGGTTTTTGAGCGTCGAGAAACTCATTATTCCAGGAGAAACGAACAGTAGCAATTATTATTTCTATCTCTTTCATGGAGCAAGAAAAGTAAAGTAAAGATATGCCCTCTTAGGGTTATCTCCTGGTTTACGGTGGATGCTATTAGATGCAAGAGATGGACACGCTCACCTTTGAGGTCCAGGTTGCGGGCGCCATTGGAGTGCTGTGTGACCGTGCGGGAGTCGATTTTGAGCGTGTGCACGTTGTTGGTGTCGCGGGACACGATGACGTTGTGCCACTGGTTGTCGTTGACCGGCTTGTCTGAATTCCCCTTCATCAGCGACGGTCCGTTGCCCAGGTCGAAAACGTAGTGGATGTACCTGAAGAGGGGTGCGGAAAAGAGAGGACCAAAAGGGTCATCTAGTCTGAAAACCCCTCAAAGCTATGCCCCATTTGTAAAAGCTGAATGGCCGCACAACACTGACAAACAAGTAAGTCATGCAAGCAAGCCAAGCTGCGCCTGCAGGAAAGCTGGCCTGACCAGCTGTAAGAAGAATACCTTCTTAAATTAGCATAGCAAGGTGAGGTATAAATGTTGGAGAAAGGGAGGGAGACCTTCAAATAAATACAGCCAACGAAGCAGGCAGTTGCCAAGCCTTTGCGGTCTACTTCCATAGACGCATCCTAGACCAAGTCTGCAAAAGCTGTAATCTCAAAGATGCTACAAGATCCCTTTGCAAATAGATATGCCAGACTAACATGGCTATGGCTCCGAGTTCTAAGTTGCCCTGGCAATTTTTAGGATCCTGTATTAGAATGTATGGATGCTGAACTTGGGGATCTGTTCTGTTCAGATGCTGGTCTGTCAGGGAACAGAACTGGGTTTCTTTCAGGAAGGCTGGACCCTTGATTCACTGGGCCTGCAACTCTTTTGCACTGCAGAACTAAAGCAGTTTGGCACCACTTTAACTGTCACAGCTCCATCCTGTGGTATCCTTGGATTTGTAGTTTGGTGGGGGTCATCACCCTGGCCTTTCAGAGTGCTCTGGTGCCTCACTAAACTACAAATCCCAGGATTATGTTGGATACAGTCATGGCAGTTAAAGTGGTGCCAAACTGCTTTATTTCTGCAGTGCCCCATGAAGATCCCATGTCTCCTAATTTCTCCTGGAGTTACCTACGAAAAGATATTCAGAGTTTGCTAACCCTGACTCTAGTATATCACTCTGTCTGTCTTATTCTCGCTCTGTGTGCATAGGCTTAGAGAAGTTACTTTTTCAGCTCTGCTATGATACCAGATGGCAGGCCCACATGGGACATTTCAGGGTCCTTTTGAGATGGAAATGGGACTAGAGATTGGCTCATTCCAGCAAGGAAAGCCAAGTAGGTTGGTCTTGGACATGGCAGAAAGGAAAGGAAGCATGTGCAGATGCATAAATTCTGGATGCCTCACCCCTTGACAAGCTCCACCACAATGAAGTCGTTGCCGTTGCCGCTGTTGAAGAGGATGAGCCCATCGGTGGCCGTGGTCTTGAACTGGAAGAAGAGGTGCATCGAGGCGTAGGCTTGGAGCGTGGCCAGCGCCAGGTAGCTGGCTTTGCTCTTGAAGGTGACGGGGTCGGCGATGATGCTGCGCAGGCCGAAGCGGGCGTTCAGCTCGCAGTAGCTGATGTCCCCGTTCTTGCAGAGGTCCATGTACGGCAAGCCGTTGAAGATCAGGCTGCTCAGGTGGCCGATGAAGTTGGACGGCACCACCGAGATGAAGCGGCGCTCCGTCATGATGCCCGTCTCGATGTTGTGGAACTCCAGGCGGGTGTGGGCACCGGCCATCTGCCCTGCTTGGACCAAGCGCACCAAGGTGGGTGGGTAGAGAGGGGTGAGGAAAAGGGGTACACTGTTAAAACCAAGCCAAAATGGGATGGTCAAGGAAAGACACGTAACCCCCGAAGATCTCAGATCTAAGGTCAAGGTAAATATGGGAACGAAAAGCTTCAGGGCTCAACCGTCAAGGGCTTGCTGAATCATATCCTAGTCAAGGCAAGGGCTGGCTGGCCACAGACTTTCTGATGCCCTAGGCAAATAAATGGTGCCTCCCCACCCCTGGTTCATGTTCAAGTAGTTGGGTCACTAGGGATGTGCCTATATTGCAGAATGAACTCAGTTTGACACTGCTTTAACTACGGAGTCTCCATGCTATGGAAGTCTGGGATTTGTAGCTTTGAATGTAACCTTCTCTGTTGGGTGCCCCAACAAACTATAAATCTCAAGATTCCACATTAGTGGCAGTTAAAGCAGTGTCAAACTGCATGCATTCTGCAGCATAGCAGTAGCTTTCATCTCCCTTTGACCTTGGGGACTCCGAGGCCAAATACGGACCTATTGTGGTGTCAATGTCATCCACCAGGATGACTCTCCCCTTCTCCATCTATTAGGTTTTTGTTTTTCTCACCTACCCATCCCTTTTGACCATGCTATAAAGTCCAAGTTCTAAGTCCTAGTTGCTAGAAGTAAGAGTGTTACACTAAACAGGGCGGGAAAACTGCAGCCCACAGTCCTTGTGGGGTACCCAGTGGGGTACTGCTGCCACCCACCAATCTCTTCTGGGTCTGGTAGAGTTGTTGGCAGAGCTGATCTTCCCATATGGTCAGTAGTCCTGCCAGAACCAGAAAGGATGCTGGGCAACATCAGACCCCACTGATGGAGTCAATGAACTGCAGAGGTGGCCTGGCTGGCAGAGATGGCAGATGCAGGGTGGTTCTTGGGATGGACACTGAGTGACCGGTATTGGAATGGATAGTGAGTGACCCACTCTGTGGTGTGACCCAGCGTGGTCCATTCCCAAGCACACCCCTATTGATGCTCCTGTTCCTTGCAGTTACTGCCTGCCCTTTTCTAGCATAGCCAAGCTGTAAGAGGTGCATAGAGAAGGGATAACATTGTCCTCTTCTGTGAAGTTGAAGGCTTTCATGGATGGCATCCATAGTTTTTGGTGGGTTTTTCGGGCTATGTGGCCATGTTCTAGAAGAATTTACTCCTGTTGTTTTGCCAGCATCTGTGGCTGGCATCTTCAGAGAAAGATGCCAGCCACAGATGCTGATGACGCCAGCCATCTTCTCTGAAGATGCCAGCCACAGATGTTGGCGAAACATCAGGAATAAACTCTTCTCGAACATGGCCACAGAGCCCGAAAAACCCACAAAAGACTACTGTCCTCCCAATGGCTCAGGACTGGGCAAGCAAATGGGCACTGAGGTGAGAAGCAAAGAAGGGGAGCACTGAGGGTTATTTGTCCAGGGATTGCTCCATAATCTAAACCTGGAATTACAAGTTGACATTGTAAGACCATTTAAGACGATCTGAACTACCTTGTAACGCTGCCCTTAGTAGAGCCTTACAACGCTTTGGATTCCCCTTTTACATTCCTCTGTAAGGTCCAAAAAGCCATGCTGAATCAGAGCAAAGGCCTTTCTAGCCCAGCATTTTGTTCCCAGTCCAGAGGCGTAGGGGGTCTGAATCCAGAGTGGTTCTCCTAGCATCACCTCCCGAAAATAGCCAACAGCGCATGTCGCTTTTGCTCTGTTTACGCTCTGATCTAGACCGCTTGCTCAGTGCTCCCCGATATGCAGCTACCAAGCAGAAGAAGACAGGCCCCCCTACTTTCCCAAGATCTCCTATTGCCCTCTGGCGTTAGAAAAGGAGACCTGCAAGGGCATGCCCAGGACTATCTCTGAGTAGCTTAGGAGTAGCCAAGGTGGCTGAGGGAAATGCATGGAAGACTTTCTCTCATACTCTCCTCTTCCTGCTCTCTCTTTCCTCCTTTGTCTGCAAACATGGGTTCAAGGCAACTGAGCTGGCTTCCATTACTGCAAACTTTTGAGTTCAAAGCAGCTGAGTTTGCTTCAATTACTGAAAACTTGAGTTTAAAGCAACTGAGCTTGGTTCATTTATTGCAAACTGACTTATTTAATCTGGGAGAGAGAAGATGAATATGTGGACTCCTGCCCAAAAGCAAACTGCTGGAACCTCATTAATAATCATGGTCATCCTGACCACAGTTTGGTGTCGCTTGGGCCACACACATCCCGGTTATCCTCTGAAATGTTGGAGGGGACGTTCTGCCCTACCCTCCGGGTCCGACCAGGGCCACCCTCCTTGGCTTACCTTCCACTGTGACATTGTCCACCGAGAGCTGCAGGTTCTTCCCCCGCCGCACTACGCGGACCGTGTGCCACTCGTTGTCGTTGAGCTTTTGGCCAGCGAAAAGGGTCTCGGGGCCTTTACCTGTAACAGGGCAGGCAGGACGGTTGGGTCAAGGGAGCGCGGCCAACGCCAGGCCTAGCCGTCCTCCCCACACCTTCCCCCCGAGGACCCAATCCAAGACGCACAGCCGACCCTTTGTGCTGCCCAGGTCCGCCAGATCCTTCATCCCCACCAACACACGCAACACACACACAAACACACATGCACTCTCTTTCTCCCACACACACATACACATAGGGATTTGTGTAGTTTGCTATTCTTCCAAAAACACATGCCAGGAGCCTCACCTGACTCCATGGCACATAAAGACCACAATGTGCTGCCTTGGAGTATGATGGAGTCTCTTTCTTTGGAGGTTTTCAAACAGAGGATGGATGGCCATCTGTCACACAGGGAGGGCTCGGACTGTGCATTCCTGCATGGCAGAAGGGACCAGACAGCCCTTGGGGGATCTCTTCCAACACTATGGTTTTGGTGTTGCAGGTCCTGCGCCCCACAAGTGACACCACTGGAAACTATATGTGGCCTTCGGACCGTCTTTGGCTCGCTCCTGTACAAGACCCGACTTTGTATGGGGTGATTTCATTTTGTGGCCATGCAAAGCAATTTCGCAGCCATGCAAAGCAATCATTCGGGCTCTTCTGCATCTGGGCAGAGTGCGGCTAAAAGGCCAAAGGAGCCATTGAAAGAGGAAGGAGGGCAGGATGGATAACTATGCCCAAAGGTATATCAGACTGCCCAGTTTAGTCATGGAAATTAGTTATTGGGGAGCAAAGGTTTGTCTGGATACTCAGAGATAAATGACCAGGGCATCAAGAAAGAATGAAAATGTGTGCGCAAAAGCCAAATGCATCACCCAGAAGTGCAGTGAAAGGGGAGCATTGTCCATCAAATGAGAATTACCTCCCCAAAGTTGTTCTCGTCTCCAAAATTTCTAGCATTGCATCCTATAAAATGTCACCCGGATGTCTACAAAATGTTTCGGCGTCGAAAGAGGCAAAGTGACCAAAGGAGTGATATCACAGCAGACTGGAGAGATCTAGGCGTGCATTGTTTGTAAATGTCTCATTCTCTGCAATGCTAGAAATCTGGGGACTAAAGGGAAATTCTTATCAGAGGGACCACTCCCTCATTTTGCTCCTTCGTCGCTGCAAACCTTGGTGCCACCCATCCGCAAGGACGTCCGCAAGCCTCTTTATCTGTAGTGTCGGGAGGGAAGGGGCACGTAAATGTGGTAATATTTACATCTTCTTTTGCAAACCAAAAAAGGAGACACAATGGCAGCTAAATCCAGCTCCTTCCCACCCACCTCCACAATTTTTTGCTGGGTACAGGCTGCCACCCATCGGACGAACGTCGGAACGGCAAAAATATTCTGTGCCAATGGACAATCCAATCCTTAAACTTGTGCTTCCCCCAAGTGGAAGAGATGAGCTACTGCTGGGTTTGGAGAGCCTTGAGATGCTACGGGGATGAGCTACAGGCTTTTTTTGGACTGCAACTCCCATCAGCCCCTAGATTGCACAGCCAATGGTGAGGGATGATGGATGTTTCAGTCCGGAAACATCTGGACAGCCATGTGTTACCCACCCCAGGATCTGCTGCTTCAAACATGCCCATCTGGGACATTTTTCAGACCCTCCGACTGGGGATATTCCCAGTTTTCCGGGACCCACGGCAACTCAACATGGCGGGACCTGCTCCCCAACTAGCCAATCTAATCTCCTTGCATTTTGCTTATAAGACACAGCTTCCTTCCACTGAGGAATCTATCTTTATGACACGCTCCAAAGCAGTCCAAAATGTCAGAGTGGGGAACTGTGTTCCCAAAAGTTACGGCTAAGTCTGGATGCAGATCGCTCAGGAAAATGATTCTATTCTATTCTATGACTCTGTGGGCCTCATTCCCACTGACCAAAAAAAGTGGTTTGCAATCCGAATCGATGCAACGTCGGCGTGAGAACAGGAGTAATTCAGAAACATGTCCATTCCCAGGCATGAAAGGTGGAGCGGAGTAACCCGAGTGGCTATAGCTGTGCGGTCACACATGCCGCAATTTTCCAGACCGGGGTGCGTTTGAGAGGGAGAACTTGGGATGTGTAGCAAAAGCAACCATGTGGCCATTATGGATCATGGCAACCCTGCAGGTATGATGGGTTTTCTCATCAATATTGGAGTTTATCACGCGGGAGGAATTTCTCTTAATTTCGAAGGAAAAGAAAGTGGGGCCAGAATGCATTCACGTGAATTTGCTAGTTCAGCGAACTTACGTGAATTTAGATTGCGTTCAGACTGACTTCCCATTGCCCGAAATTGCATGTGGTAGTCTATCACGCAATAACGTGAAACCCCACGATTGCGTTCAGATTGCCATCGGATTATACTTCTAATTCCCCTTGTCTGATAAACTCTGTAGATGCACAGAGAACCGCAAATGAAGCTGAACTGGTTTCCTCTCCTCCTCCTCCCCATCCTCTCTTTTCTTTGCCTGCCGCTGCACCCGCATTGCAGAAATAACCCAGTTTGACCCCACTTTTATCAGCCATGGCTCAATGCTTGGAAGCATCGCCTTTTCTGTATGCCTCAGTTTCCTTTCTGTCTCATCGGATTTCTAAACCTCCCCTTTCCATTCCAGCACTGATCTCCTTTCTACGGATGGGAATTGTGGCTTGAACAGTGACACTTTTGTCTTCTCATCCCTCAAGCTTGGACACTCACCTGCATCTGGAAAAGGTGGGCATCCAAGTTCTCCTCACCTGGGTTCATCGGGCAGGTGCACGGTGCCAGCCTGCCAAGGTGGACTCCTTCGGACAATCCAGGGCATACCTGTCCACTGTGTTGTGTATGGACTTAGAGCTCTACGAAGTGGGCAAAAGATCTACTAAGGGGGCTGGGGTCGAGTGTCACACACGGTCGGAGGGAAGACCTCCAACGACGAAGGCGCTGGGCATGTTGAGCCTGGCAAAGAGAAGACCGAGGGGTGACATGGTGGCACACTTTAAATATTTGAAGGGCTACCACCCAGCGGAGAGGACAGGTTTGTTCTCTCATGCCCTAGAGCGGTGCTTCCCAACCTTCGGTCCGCCATTTGTTTTGGACTTCAGCTCCCAGATGCCCCAGCCTACTTGGCCAATGGTCAGGAATTATGGGAGCTGGAGTCCAAATCACCTGGAGGACCAAAGATTGGGAACCACTGCCCTAGAGGGTAGGAGCAGGTCTAAAAGTTTGAAGTTACAGGAGGGAAAGTAGATTTTGGCTGAACATTAGAAGGAACTTCCTGATGGCAAGAGCTGTTTGGCAATGGAACCGATCCCCTAACGTCTTCAAAAAGAGGCTGGAGACGTTTTAGCTGAGGTTCTTGCACTGAATGTAGGGTTGGTCTCAACGCAGCGTTGGTTCCTTCAGACTCTTATGATTGTATGACTAGTTCTTCCCTCCTGCCCCACTTCTCCATCTTTGTCCTCATCGGCATGACCATGGCGAGGGTCTTGTAACGGAGGATGAGCAAAGAAGTGCACTTTGTGCTTCTTCAGCTTGTGACAATGGAGGCATAGTCACACACTGCGCATGATGTGGTAGTTGCATCATGCACCGGTCCCTGGTGAGGAGAGATGTGCTGCGTACTGGCGGCAACAGAAGGAAAGAGTTTGCAGGCACAGTAGCCATGAAGGAGCTAAGATATGGGGAAAACAAGCTGTTCACAAGTGATGGGTTGTCCATCTTCTGTGTGACCCTGGGGAAAAGTGCAACCGCTAGCATAGTGCTCCAACACAGTTCCCACCAATTAATTTTGGCCAAAGAAGAAACCGGAAGGAGGAGCCAGGGATTCTTTTGTACCTTCCTCCATATTTGTCCACTCTGCAGTTTGCAAAAGCAAGCATGACACTGGGTTGTGCAAAGCGGAATATGTGGTCCGCATTCCAAGGGTCTCTTGTCATACCACTTTGCTGAAAAAGGGCAGCTCAAAGCCACCTTGGTGGAAATCATTGGCCGCATTAGCAGGTGTGTATCTCGAGGTGACAGGCGCATTATATCTTCTTTTCGCTGGCAGTCAAGGAGCTATTCAGCACAACTGCGGTCGTACATTGGACTTGGGCAGCAAAGCTGGATTTTGGGACACAAGGACCTAGATCCAGCACTGTGTGTGTGGGGTGTAACGTTTTGCATCTCCCTACAGCAGATGTTGAACTGGAGGAGCACTGCAATGGCTTAAATAGGGCCATTTTGTTTGGCCCAGGCAGACTGGGGCCAAGTTGCCAAACATGTTTATGCGCAAAATGAGCAAATGTGGGAAGCCCCCAACTCACTTCAAATCCGCAGGCCAGTCGTGCGAGGAAACCAATGGATGCCAACGGAGAGTCATTTGTGACAAAGCACATTGTATCATCTGCATATGGAGCTCACCTGAATGCTGTTGATTCAATATAACTTGGTTTTCAGGGATGGGAAGACACATGTCCCTTTTGGGTTTTATTTCATATCTTATGATGCCGATCTTATGTTTATTTCATTCCATCTCTGTGTTGGTTGGTTGCTTTTTTACAAAATTGTTTTCAGACTCTGTATAAATATCCAAACAGATTTTCATGCCTGTTGTGCACTCAAGACGCACATTATTTCATGCACTTTTTCTGAATCTGTGCATTTTTGCAAGTGACCCCGGGAGAAAGGCACAGTATAAATGCAACAAATAAAGGTATAATTTTGCATAATATACTGTAATATGTTTTGTGCTTTATAAAGCCTCCTTATTATATGGATGCACTTGCAAGTTTTTACATGGTGAGCTACCATGTAAAATCTGGGAAAGTGCAGATACCATAAACATCCCCCATAACCCACCTGAAATTTGAGGGACCTGCTCTATGGGATGAAGGTCTGTAATGCGGGTGTATAGGTCAGTGTGGCAAGTGGGTTCCAGTGGTCAATTATTTCGGCCATTTATAACAATGTCTATATTATGTAGTTACAAATGCGACGTAGGATTTTTGTCCCCAAACGCCCTGCTTTTGCGTAAAACCCCAAAATGTTGTACAGTGGCTGGGATCTTCCATCAGAACTGCACAATGCATGCAGTTATGTAGTGTGTTAGACAACCTTCGTCTGGGATGGCAATGTGTGCAAGTGAAGCAAGACACCAAATGTGCAACCGAATGAACATGCCCAACGTGCAATGTGCAAATGCACATTCCTGCACAATGTGCAACTTCACCTCAATGACGTTCCGCCGATCCAGATGTAGATCGCCATCTTCTTCTCCAGCAGTGACCAGGATAATGGGGCTTCCCCCACAGACTTTCAATGCTCTGGGAAATCTGTCCTCCTGCCCCCCAACAAAACATAAAGCAACTCCCTCCCTCTGCTCCCAAACCAATGTTCAACTCATCTCAAAAAAGAGATGGAGGTGGAGAGAAAAAAACCCACCCAACCCCATTCTTGTTTTCCCTCATATTTGTCCAAAGGAGAGTCCTCTCCACGTTCCCAAGTATAGTGTGGAGCATGCTACTGCATCCCCTTCTGCAAATGCACACAAAGAGGAAACTGAGGTACAGAAAAGTTGGCGGGACTCACCTTGAGGGTGTTGCAAAGAACCCAGGAACCCTGGCTTTCAGCAGCTCTCCTGAGACCCAAAGAGGAGTGGGGCAACTGTTGTGGGGCAACTGATACTACACTCTATAAAAGGGGATGGCAGTGGTGCAGCTGTGTGTCACACTAAAAGCCTTTGTGCACATGGAAGCAGCATATATGTGCATGGAAGCATGAACAACCTTCTGAAAACATTTTAAGATGCAATTAGATAACCACTCCTGCCATCCGGTAAGCCAAAACTGGGAATCATAGAATCATAAAGTTGGAAGAGACCCCAAGGGCCATCCAGTCCAACCCCATTCTGCCATGCAGGAAATCTCAATCAAAGCATCCCCACTGACAGATGGCAATCCAGCCTCTGCTTAAAGACCTCCAAAGAAGGTCTTTAAGTCACTGAATACCTCTTACTGTCAGGATGTCCTTCCTAACATTGAGGTGGAATCTCTTTTGCGTCCGTTGCTCCATTGTGTCCTATTCTCTGGGGCAGCAGAACACAAGCTTGCTCCATCCTTAACATGGCACCCCTTCAAATGTTTAAACAGGGCTATCATATCACCTCTTAACCATCTCTTCTCCAGGCTAAACATACCCCAGATCCCTATAAAGCATGGTTTCCAGACCCTTCACCATTTTAGTCGCCCTCCTTTGGACATGCTCCAGTTTCTCAACATCCTTTTTTAATTGTGATGCCCAGAACTAGACACAGCATTATCCCAGATGAGGTCTGACCAAAGCAGAATAAAGAGACACTATTATTTCCCTTGATCTAGACACTATACTTCTATTGATGCAGCCTAAAATTGCATGTTGGCCACCGCAATATTGCACCACCCTCCAAATGTATTTTAACTGTAGCTCCCAGCATGCCTTACCGTGTTGGACCAAGCTCTCCAGCAATCCTAGATCAAGGTTGGGGGGGAACGCTCGGCTCTCCAGATGCTTTAGACCGCAACTCTCATTGATCCTAACCATTGGCTTGGCTCACAGCGGGGATGGGTGCCAAAAACATCTGGAGGGCCAGACGTTTCCAACTAAGCCGTGATGGTCTTCATATATTGGTGGTGCCATCCTGAAGACTGCTAAGGAGCCGAACCACAGACAGATGTGGGACTGGGATGTGGGACAAGCCTTGCTCCTTTTCACTTTATTCTTTGGAATCTTGCTCTTTCAAACACACACTCTCACTCTCATATACACACGCACAATACACACATATACACACCCGTTGGTCTTCAGCCAATGAAACCCACACCCAGAAACCGTAGGGTGAAAGAGAACAAGTCAAAATGAGAAGAAGCCAGCCAACACAACCAACATCAAGAAAGCAAAAGGGGTCAAAGAAACGAGAGAAAGAGAGAGAGAAAAGAAAATGGCAACTTACTGGGGTTACAGCCTATCCTGACACAGTCTGAGATGGGGGATCGGGAGGGGAAGGGAGAGAGAAGAGAACAAGAGTTTTTATATCCTTCAAGGTAACGTTTGCAACCAAACACCCAAAAATATCAACAACGCAGCCCACCATCTGGGGACAGACGCACGACAAGGTGGGCACTTGCTTTGGCACTGAGGTGCTGCACGCATTTGGAGAGGTCCTGATCTTGCCTCCTTGAGGACCAGAATCGGTCCAGGAACCTTCGTAAGCCCAGCTTTACCACCTTGGACCCCAGGACATGGTGGTCTCCTCCACCAAACCCACCAAGGGTTGAGGATGGGACCTTTGGACATGTCCATCTAGAAGTAAAACAGTGCCTGGATGTTTTATCACACTGCCTCGATACGTGATGACCATCCTGTCTGCCACAGATAACCATGTTCAGATGTGGGAAGCACTGCCCACCTGCAAATTTCAATTGGAGGTCAAGTCCCTTGAAATCCACTGCAGGTTTGTTTTGGGCCAGGCTTTGGTCTACCCTGAAGTGTCTGAAAATGGCCGGTTTCATGCGCAGGCTCGGCTTATCCATTTTGCAGGGAGAAGGAACGGCTCTGAGCATCTTCCTCCTCTTCTGGTTTGGGATACCTCAATGCGGGCAAGTGGCCACCTTGTAAAGGCCAGCTGTGCAGGAGAAGGGAGCGACTGGGTGGCAAGCCATTCCTTCCTCCCCATCCTGAAGCTACGGATGCGGAGGAGAAGGGCTTACCATGGAGCAGCATTTAAACGCAGAGAAAATAAGGTGCGGCACAAAGTGTCTTATCCCTCCCAATACTCATCGGCAACTTCCCTGGAAAAGAGAACCTTTGGAACTGCCAGAGACTAGCTTCCCCAACACTGACTCCATTCGCATATAGGGCTCATGATTATCGGAGAGTGGGGCTGAACTGCCATCCTCAGTCCTGGCACTGGGCTTGCCCAGAGATGCCCAAGGGCAAGATTCATGGCACACCTGATGCAAAGGACTGGGCAATGGGAGCAGCCACTCGCTCTCTGGTAATCCCACAAAGTGCCCTTCACGCGAAAAGGAGGCTTGTGGATTCGGTGGAGCTTTGCAAGCTCCAGAAACCACTGTTGGAGTCAATGAGAGCAAAGAGTCCCATGCAATGCAATTGTCCCTCCACATTTGCTGGGCTGCAGGTCTCCCATGAAAGTGAAATCCCACCTTTCTAGGAATTTCTAGGTCCTCCAGTGCAGCTCTATGGTCCACACTAAATGTTGGCCATAGCATCATGCTGGAGGAATTACAAACGTCTAGAGGAGAATTTTCTCTAGCAATCTCAACATCCACCACAGAATCATTCTGGAGGACTTCCAAATGCCTAGAGAAGCATTTTCTCTAGGAATCTCTAAGTCCGTCGTCACGACTCTATGGTCAACATCCAGCAGAGCTGCTCTGGAGGACCAAGAGGTTCCTGGAGAGAACATATTACACAAATCCGTGGAGAATCAATTCATCCAAAGTCAAAGCTGCAAATGCGGAGGGCTGACTGTATGGCACAGAGTTTGGAAAAGTTACTTTTTTTTATCGCACCCCTCATACCTGGGGAGAAGAGTTGTGCTTAAAAAAACAGCAGCCCATCAACGCCGCATATTCTCAGGGGAAATATTGCTTTGGTGGGACTGATGCTCTCAAGTCTCTGCTGTATTGAGGGCGGTGGTTCTGTCAAGGAAGGATAGGAATGGGGACGCCCCCTTTCCGCAGGCTGCACAACTGGCCTCGGCGTGCGTCGTCAACCGCTACAGAGAAGTGGATGCAAACAGCCGTAGGACCAAATAAGAACCCCTCCCATGGAAGACAAGGTCAATGGGGTAGAAATGGCGAGAAGAGATCCCAGGGTCTCTTGCACACTACATAATCGTAGCACTTTCATACCTCTTTAAGAGCCAGCATGGCATAGTGCCTTGAGCTACAACCCTGGAGACCAGGGTTCGATTCCCTGCTCAGCCGTGGAAACCCACTGGGTGAGCTTGGGTGAGCCACACACTCAGCCCTAGAAAACCCCACAATACGGTCACCTTTTGTTGTCACTGTGTAGCTTCAAGACTTTTCCGACTCACATTATGGGTTTTCTTGGCAAGATTTCTTCAGGAAGAGGTTTGCCATTGCCTTCCTCTGAGGCTGAGAGCATGCGACTTGCCCAGGGTCACCTATTGGGTTTCATGGCCAAGCCAAGAATCGATCCTAGGTCCCCAGAGTTATAGTCAAACCATAAGTTGCCATAAGTCGGGCATGACTTGAAGGCACACACTCTTTCAGTCCTGGGATCTGTGGCTTTGTGTGGTATTGAGAATCTCCTGACAGAGTAGTGCTTTACCAAACTACAGATCCTAGGACTCCACAGGCTGGCGCGAGTTAAATTGGTATTAAAGTGTGACAATTATGTAGTGTGAAAGAGACCCTGGGTGCCAAAAATGGGGAGGGGGGAATCTTTAGGGAAAGGCAGAAGGATCATGTTGTAGGGAAAAGGACATGAATATCTCATGGGAAGAGCCTTTGGTCACTTCAGCTGTTTGCTCTGGGTTGGCCATGTATTTCCCAATGAAGGGTCAAAAACCAAGGTGATGGGAATGGGAGGAAAGAATCGTATTTTGGCCCCCTGATGGCAAACCGATGATGGGTTCAGCCACCCTCCATGATGCCAACTGGGTTCATGGGGAGAAAAAGGAGGAAGTCAAGAACAGGACCAGGGTCCTGGCCAGATGGTTACCTAGGTTGACCGTGAGCTTCATCTGGCCCCCGTCCAGCTCTAGGCGGAGTGTGTCGGCCGACTCCTTGGAAGTGGTGGCCATCATGAACCCGTACGCCCGTTGGGACATGAAGCGGAGGGACACGTCTTCGGCCTCCGTGTGCATGACCGTTGGCAGCATTATCTTCATGTACATGCTCCCATCGTAGCTCAGCACCGTGGCCTCTGCCCAAGTGGCCAAGGAAGAGGGGAAAAGAAGCAGAGAAAGAGAGACGTTATTGTGGGAGGCTGGTCTTATAAAATTATTCCTCCCTCTAGCCCAGTATTTTCTCCTACTCTGGGGCTCTGGAGGCAATGGCCTTCCAGATGTTGTTGGAGTTCAGCTACAAGGGGCGATTGCAAATGGGGTCCAACAACATCTGGAAGGGCATCTGTCATCCCTCTCTTCTCTCCCATCCATCCATAGATCCATCTATATGTCTAGCTATCCCTCCATCCATGTATCCATTCAACTATCCGTCCGTCCGTCCATCCATCCATGTATCCATCTATCCATCTGTCTGTCCATCCATCATCCATCTATGTCTCCGACTATCCATCTAACTATCTATCTGTCTGTCCGTCCGTCCGTCAGTCCATCCATCCCTTCAACAAATAACCACACACTCCCTTCCCTTCCCCACAGAGCCCCCTCACCTCTTTCACACAGCCGTCCCAGGTAGCCGGTGCCCACACAGTCACAGATAAATCGGTTCCAGCCCTCCCGGCAGAGCCCCCCGTTGCGGCAGGGAGAGCTGCTGCACTGCTTGAGGGTCTCCCGGGAGCAGAAGCTGGAGACGCCGGCCACGCTCTGCACCTCGGCCAGGCGGCGCACATCGCGGCTCTTGCCGTCAATGAAGAGGTCCCGAACACAGCCTACATAGCCATAGTTCAAGAAGGCCGTCCACACTTCCGGGGGCAAGATGAGGTCCAGGCGGTTCTCAGGGAGCCCCCCCAGATACATCTCACTGTCCAGATCCAAGATCTCACTCTCCCCACTGGCCAGGAACGGGGTGCTCCGGCTGTTCACAGAGATGGACCCTGCAATGGGGAAGAAAGTCAGCAAAATTACTCCAATGGAGACTGACCAGTGGTCCATCACCCTAATACCTGGTCCCTCCTCTCTTATGTCCCTGCCCATGTTTTGAGATCTGCAGGAGAGGTAAAATCACTTTTTCACTTTTGCATCTGTTGCATTGAGGCTGCATTGCTCAATGGCTTGCACCAACATTGCCACCACCACCCCATCCACCACCTGGGCTCCTCTCAGCAAAATGTTCTGAGTATTCAACAAAGGACAGGGAAGCCAATTCCGAGCTCCAAAGCCAATTCTGATCTCCAAAGCCAATTTTTGGGGAGTGACAACTCCCAGAGTCCTGGTTGGAGGATTCTGGGAGTTTTAGTTCCCAAAGCTAAACATTTCTGGGTTCTGATGGTAAAGAGTGACGTGAAGATCTCCTAGTCTGTGTTTTGGTTGTTGCTGTTGTTGCATTTCTCTGAATTCTCAGGGCTTCTCTTCAAGCTGGATTTGGCACTGACTTAGCCCTTTAAACAGAGCACATTTACAAACAAAAGGCTACCCAAATGAGGCTTCAAAGAGAAGGCACACGAATGGGAGCCACAGCCGCCCCTACATTGCAGCCCCCTCACCTTTGCGACCATCGCGCTGGAAGTCCACGTGGCACCACTCGCCATCATTCACTTTCTTACTGCTGGCCCGCATTTTGATGCCGCCTGAGCCCATGTCCAGCAGCAAGTATAGGTAGCCGTCGAGAAGCTCCATTGCAAAGTAGTCAGCCTTGTGGAGACGCTCGGACCGGCCTTCTTTGGGAGGCTGCAACCTGCCGTGGCTGAAAAGCAGCAGCCCATTGGGCTCCGTCGTGCGGAAATCGAAGGAGATGGAGCCCGTCTTCTTGGTGTTCCACTTGGGCAGAGAGATGTAAGCTTCGGGAGACTCAAAGGTGACCGGGTCCAGGGCCGCGACGTTCTCGCAGCGGAAGACCAGGTCGCCGTTGATCTTCATCTTGGGGTCGCCTTCTTTGGCCAGGCGGGAGAGTTCGAGCTTGAAGTCATTGTTCTTGTAGACCACCTGCCAAGAGACAGACTTGGCTAGCCTGATCAAAATGAACTCAAGTTTGCAGCCCTTGGAGTAAGCTGAGGACAAAGCAGGAGAGCGGGAGAAGAAACTGGGACATTTTAAAAGTGGGACGATAAACTGGAACTGTCATGGCCAAACTGGGGGCACTAGGAGGGTCTGTTCCCTCTTGGTTTCCAAACTGCCATCTTGGTACAATATATATAGATATTTTAAATCCATGGATTCAGCCATCCACAGCTTGAAATGCCAAGGCTGAGCTCCAAAGTCAATTCTGAACTCCAATGCCAATTCTGAGCTTCTAATGCCAATGCTCAGCTCCAACACCAATTTTGAGCTCCAAAGCCAATTCCAAGCCCCAAAACTAGTTCTGAGATTCTAATGCCAATGCTCAGCTCCAACACCAATTTTGAGTTCCAAAGCCAATTCCGAGCCCCAAAGCCAATTGGGAGCTGAGGGTCCCAGTGGAAAAAGCTTTGGATATTTAGTCCGTCTGCTTCCCAAGGAGCCCACCCACCCCGACATCTTGCTACGATCCCCGCCCTCCAAAGACTCACATCCTTGAGGCATCCCATGAAATTGTTGCTGACAGGGGACCCCGGCAGGTCAGCTGTGTTGGGGCTTCCCCCTATGTAGAAGAAGTCGTCCGAGCCCAGCATGGTGTAGTCCTCTTGCGTGTAGCCGGTCGTGGTGAGGATCCCATCCACGGAGATAGTCACCTGTCCATCATGAGCGCAGGGGTCGGGGAAGGGAGGGTTGGGGGGGTGGAAGGAGACAAGGAGACAACCAAGTGTTAACCAAGTGGGGCACTGGCAAGGCGAAGGGGGGAGGCTTGGAGAGGAAGGGGCTGTGGACTCATTTTTATGCCTGATTGTCTCTTTGGAGAAATGCCACATATATTTTCTTTTTTGGGGAGAAGAGAGAGAGAGAAAGAAAGGGAAGAAGAACAAAGTGGAGTTGCGAGGAAGTGGGGGAGAATCTGCACAAGGTTTGATGGTCTGGTGGTGGAGTCTACAGGGACATTCACGCTTGGCCTCTTGACTCAATGTGTATCCATAACCATGGCCCACTTTGCCCCCATGCGTCTCTTAAATCACTGACCCTCTCATGCTCTATGGCCACTATGAGTTATGGAAGTCCTACCAACCAAGGAGTCCCTACTTGTGATGGTTTTTCACAAGAGGTCTCCGGAGGATGGACCTGGGAGAAGAAAGGAACCCGAAAGGGATACCGTTGTGTCGAGGGAGTGTAAAAGAGGAGTAAAAGTCCACAGTTTAAATCAGAAATGGGGACATTGAGGTCCTCTAGATGTTGCCCAGCTCCAAGTGCCAGCTTCCTTAGGCTGAGGAGGCTTCTGAGATGGTGGTTCCTTGGAGATCCTGGTTTTTCGTCGCCAAGTGAACGTGGGTTGTATTGCACACATCTTGTTAGTTGGTACCTTGGGCATGTCACACTCTCTCAGCCTCAGAGGATGGGAATGGCAAACTTGTCAAGACAATGCCCACTATATGTTTGCCTTTGGCTCGCCATAAGTTGGAAATGACCTGAACGCACACAGCAACAACTGCAAATCATGTCCTTCGGAGGTGCGGCTTTCTTCATGTGGAGCAGAGCTTTGAAAACTTAAGTGTTTTAAACTTAAGTTGTTTGAACTGTAAACTCCATATTCACTGTGCAGGTTGGCAAGGGGATTCTGGGAGTCCGAGTCCAAGGAATCTAACTTTCTGGTGCGGAGGCAGAAAATATGCCCTGGCAGTCGCTGCAAAAATCCTTGGTCTAAGGCAACTGCGCAACTTGTCTAGAGGACAGTTCTTTGCGTTGCTCTTAAGAAGTACGGATTTGGAGTCGGCTCCATCAGGGAAGCGCACTGGAGTATGAAGAACTTGTAGACAAGGCCAGCTGGGATTGCCCTCCAGAACTGATGAAACATGCAGTGGCTCAGTATCCTCATGTGCGCATATACATATATATATGGAACAACCTCAAACGTTGGCAAAGCTCTCCCAAAGGATCAAGCCGCTTGTCTGAGGACGTAAAGAGGTCATCTGCAGCAGCCGCCGGAGGTTCCTAAGTCAGTGGGTCGCCGAATGCGCTTTGAGTCTTAGTCCAGACTTGAAAGGGTGCCTCGGCTTTGTAGAAATAATTCACTTCAGCACCGGTTTAACTGCCCTGGTTCCATCCGACAGAATCCTGGGATTTGTCGTTCGGTGAGCCACCCGCACTCTTGGTCAAAGAAGGCGAAAGGCCTTGCAAAACTACAAATCCTGGGATTCCAGAGGATAGAGCTGCAGGACTTAAAAGAGCTGTCAAAGGGCATTATTTCCACAGCGTAGATGCACCCTACATCTCCCACAATCCCTAACCTACAAGTTTGCCCTTGTGGCTAGGGCATTCTGGAAGCTGGCTGTTCAAAGGCCCAAAGACATTGTAGCATAAGCTTTCATATACTCTGGTTGTGCCTATACCGCCGGGGGTGTGTGTGGAGCTGTTTGGCACTGCTTTAAGTGCTGCAGCTCCATCCTATGGAATCCTGGGATATGTAGTTTTGCAGGATCTTTTCCTTTCTCTGCCTAAGCGTGCCTCACCAAACTACAAATCACAGAATTCTGTGAGAAGGAGCCATGTGTTAAAGCGGTGTCATAACTGCATTATTTGTACGGTGCAGAGGCACCTATAGAGGCCTAATTTTAATGTTTTGGGGGAATGGGTTCAGCTCCCTTTGGAATTCTTCTTTCAAGTCTGGACTAAATGCTGGAACGGATTGAATGTTCCCCTGACATAAGAGCCACAAGCTCCCACTGGTCAGGTAGGCATGAAGGTGGACATTATCTCCAGTATCAGTATATCATCCAGAGAGAAATGCCCAGCTTTCACAAGTCATGACTAGCACCTCAAACATCAAGTTGAAAACCAGTGTGGCAGAGTGGTATGAATGTTGTACTAGGATCGGGGTTCGAATCCCCGTTGGGTCATGGAAACCCCTTGGATGACTTTAGGCAAGTCACACGCTCTCCGTCTCAGAGGAAAGCAAGTGCAAACCCACTCCAAAGGGATCCGGCCAAGAAAACCTTGCGATAGCTTTGCCATTGTTGTTGCTGTGTGCCTTCAATTCGTTTCCGACTTATGGTGACACTAAGGCGAACCTATCCTGAGGCTTTCTTGGCACGGTTTATTTAGAGGAGGTTTGCCATGGCCTTCCCCTGAGGCTGAGAGAGTGGGACGTGCGCAAGGTCACCCAATGGGTTTCATGGTTGAGCTGGGAATCGAACCCTGGTCTCCAGAGTTGCAATCTAGCCCTCAAACCATGGCGTCACACCAGCTCCTAGGTTATGGCTTGCCTTAGCGTCACTTGAAGGCGCATCGCGGCAATTTCCATGCCGGCTGGTGGATTCTGGTTGCCGTCATCCAGAAATGGATCATTTCCAAACTCTAGTTAACGCAGCCTCGGTTGTGTCCCCACCTCTGCTCCTGAAATGGCTCTGCATCAGCCCAATGGCATCATGCATCTTTCCGCCTTTGGATGAAATGGCTCTTGGATCTCATTCAGCAAGGCTTGCTTCTTGGAACAACCAACCTGCTCATTTCCTCCTCTGGGATCCAACTATATGTATTTTCCGGAGCTCCATGGAGGCCTCCTTGCAGACCTCACCCAGAGCGAGCAAATGCATCGGGGAAGAGGAGTCGCTTGGGAAGCTGGCCAGGAACTCTTTTCATTCCTCCCCAAAACCAAGCAAAGAATAACACACCAGGACAGGAAGCACAGAGAGGCAGAAGTTATTTGGAAAGCGAGCCCTCGGAGGAGGCTGCAACCCACAAGCCATTAAGGCTGCGCTGCATTTCCGTGGAATTTCAGCCTCGGCCTAAATGGTTTGCGGTCTGCCGCCGAACAGATAAAAAGCCAATCTCGGGCCTATAAATAATAATAAAAAAAGAGGCAACCGTCGCAACCCAGCAAACAAGGAACAAATGCCTTTTAAAAGAATATATATATATATATATACATACACACATAAATACATAAAAGAGAGGGACCTGTGATTGAGCTTTTTC
>NC_056530.1:26998347-27009115 GCF_019175285.1 Sceloporus undulatus
TGCAACAAGAAAGACTCACAATGAGGTTGAAGCAAGGACTGAGATCCAGAGATGACATTTATAAGGTTCAAAGGGACCCCAAAGGCCATCTATTCCAACCTCCTGCCTTGCAGGGATACCCAGCTAAAGTACCCTCAAAAGATGCCCATCCAACCTAGCAGAATTTTTATGTTCCATTAGCAAGACAAAAAGGCAACCAAATTTTCTTTGTATCTTGCTTCCCTCCCAGAGGATTCATACAGGCCTCATTCCCACTTACAAATAAATCAGTTTGTGATCTGAATCGATGGATCGATTCGACAGCAGAGCATGGTTCCCACTACATTTGCCCCAATTGCATTCCAAATAACCCACTTGTGGTTCATATCAATGCATGAATCGATTCAAAATGGACCCGCTCCGGCCGGCCGAAGGGCAAATTTAAATCGATTCCAATCCGCATCTGGTTCACACTTGCACAGAATCGATTTACCGAAAAAATTGGCATCAAAAAGACGTGAGTTAAATGGGTCTGGTGCATGGCCCCAGGGTCATTCGAACTGGTTAAAACTGAATTGCGATCCAGTATAAAACGTAGTGGGAATCAAGGCCTGCGTGAATGTCCTTCACGAATGAACTAAGAGTATCTTGACAAAATGCAGGCTTGGGACTATCATCATCCTTATTTCCCCCTCTCCTTCCAGTACAAATTTTAAGACCTTTGCCTGATGATGAAGACGGTGGAGCTTCCAAAGCTTGCAGCCTCTATTTATCCTTTGCATTTTGATTGTTCCAATAAAGGCGTCGCTGTTTTGTGGATTCGGAAAGAAGGCATTGGTTTGTCTTTGGAACGGCCTCCATGCCGTCTTCTGCGCAACGCTGGGCACACAGCTGCCCGCCCCAAACCAGAAAGATGGCACGGCTAAGCTGGGGTGTCCCCATGGAGTTTTAATTGCGAGGGAAGAGGTTAGCGCTTAAGGACTTAAAAAGAGCGAGCTCCTCCTGCTGATCTTTCAACAGCCGACAACCCGGGCGCAGTCATTTTATAGGCAATTCGGCTGGCGGCACAAAAGGTCCTCTCGATGTAGCACCAGGGAGACCGCCAGGGGTTGTGTTAACAAGGCGATAATGACTCTGGAGGAGGTATCAATAAACGGATGCAAAAGAGGGGCCTGCGAGTGTAAAAGACCAGCCAGAGGGATCAGAGGAAAAGGTCACCAGCTTGCTTCGTCTCTGGTCCTCATGCCTTCTGCAGCCAGAAGCATCTCTCAGCCTTTTGCAGCTTTCCATGGTTTCGCAAAAAAGTCCCTTGTCTTGCGAAGCTGGACTGCAGGTCCCATGTGGCTGCCCTGGCTGGGGATGATGGGAGCCATGTGGTCTTCCCCTTGTCCTGCTGCTATCTACCTTGCCAAGCATGACCGTCTGTTCTAGAGTCATGTCTCCTCCTTTGTGCATGAGACACTTTCAATTAGCTTACAGTTGCAAACTGCTTAGAGACGGCTTAGGTGGCACAAAGAGGTATATCAATGAAGCTGCTATTGCTATTGCTATTGATAGGGCCAAAATACAACAGTCACTACCTTTTAAACCGGATCGCAATTCGGTACGAACAGGTTGAAACGTCCCTGGTTTCCACTTAATCCGAATCACTGAAGCGATTCCGAGAGGGAGGCCATGCACCAGACTCATTTGATCGGCATCTTTTTGACGCTGGTCTTTTTCGGATCTTTTTGGATTAATCGATTCCGCACAAGTGCAAACCGCAAGCGGGTCGGAATCGATTCAAATTTGCCCTTTGGATGGCTGGAACCGAATCATTTTGAAGCAATTTATTGCGAATGTGAACCACGAGTGGGTTATTTTGATGCCAGAAAATGCAACCAGGGCAAATGTAGTGGGAAGCACACTCCGATCTCAAATAGATCCACTGATTCGGATCGCCTTAATTTAGTTATCTTGGCTTCTAGAGGGAATTCAGGCTTGATTTGCTCTTACGCTTGTTGTTAACTGCCCTTTAGTCAACACCGACTCAATGTGAACTTGTGGATCAGACACCTCCAAGGTCCCCTGTCCTCCATTGCTCTATTCAAGTCCTACAAATTCAGGCCCCTGACCTCTCTGATTGAGTCTATCCATCTGGCGTGAGGCCTCCTTCCCTTTCTACTACCTTCTACCTTTCCTAGCATTGGCGTCCTTTCTAATAGTTCATGCAGCAGCCTCAATATGTTCAGGAAGATTTCTCAAGCATCACATCTCCAATGCTTTGCTTCTATTTTCATCACTCTTCTCTTCCTTCACTGTCCAGCTTTCACAGCCATACACAGAAGCTGGGAATACGACGGCATGGACAGTCCTAATTTTAGTATTCAATGATGTATCTTGTCACTTTGGGATCTTGTCTAGTTCCTTCATCGCTGGCCTTCCAAGACCAAGTCGTCTTCTGGTTCCTTGACCGGAGCCTCCATAATGAATGAGCCAAGGCAAGGAAAATCTTTCGCTATTCATCTCCTTTACAGTGATATAAATCACCAGTGGTCTTTATTTTTCTTTCCTTCATGTTCACCTATAAACCTGCCTTTGCGCTTTCCTCCCTGGCTTTCTTTGGCAATGGTTCCATTTCCACTTTCCTTTCATTACTCCTTGCATCCATTTCAAATTGCAATAGAAATTATTGCATTTCTATCAGCATTTGTCAACTTGCACGCCATCCCAAAATGTGAAAATTTGTTCCCTTTTTCTCTTTCTTTTTTCCCTTTCTCCCTTTCATTTCGAAAAGCCCCGAAGTTCAAAAATGAATCATGAAGTACTGAAGGGAACCCATAAGCTGTACTTTTCTTTCACATCTGTATTTCAAGGAAGAAAATTCTAGGATATCCTGGATTAAATCCGCCTCTTTCCCTGATCTATTCAAAGGCATTGCACAGCGCATCAGCCTGAATTAGCCAGATATGTGATTATAGCTAAAGACGCACAGAGCTGCGCATGACACATTTTCGAAACATCCAAAAATACCAACCATTTTTAAAAACAACAGTAACAACCGGTATTTAAACCCAGGTATTTAAAAGGAAGGGGATTCCTTCCAATGACAGAAGCAGAGATTTAGGGAGTGCAAGACGACAGGCCTGAAAAAGTAAATGGCTTTAGCAACTGGTTGCTGTGCCTTCATTTTGTTTGCTGCCTCTCCGTTTATGCTATGGATTCCTTAGTCGTTTGACTTGTATTTGAGAAGGTCTGTTTGGATCCGCTTCTGCTCTGTGTTGAAACGCAATTCCCCTTTCTCCGAACGAAAGGAAACCGAGGAAGGAGACACGTCCGCACCGACCTCAAAACCGGCAATCCTGCTTGAAAACAAAGGGTTTTGGTGTAGGGAGGCAACGTGTTTGTTGTGCAATCGCAAATGCGACATTCACAACATTTGACAGGGGATCGCCAAGGCCTTTGCAATGCTCCCATGTCCAAGTTCTTTCCTCCCTTTCCTTGTTTTCCTATTACATTCCAACTATTTTTGGGTGTCCTTTTTATCCCGCCGTAGGATAGCTCTTTCAGACTTCAGTCTGGCACCCAGAACAGATGCTCTGCCCCACTGACATGAATGCTACACTTGTCATATCTGCCGGTCGTGAAGTTATGTTTAAAAACACCAGACATGGCTGCGTCGTGTTACATGATAGACAGGGATGCAGTAAACGCTCTCCGTTCTGAATCCAGCCTCCTTCTAGCTCAGTTTTGGAAAAGCCAATAGGCCATTCTGGGCTTAGCAGCCATTTCTCTAGTTGGTAGCAATGGAGAGAAAGCATTGACGTTCCATCTTAGATATTTTCCATGCTTTGTCTCTTCTCTGGGACTGCAGCATCCATCTTGCATCCACAGAGACATGCGCCCGATGTCCAATCTCCCAGTAGTAGTGCTTTTTTGGACACGTTTCTTGCAGTATCCCTTAATGTTTGTACCGCTGTGCCCGACGTGAAGAAATCTGCAAAACCCAAAGGCCTGTGCCACTTACGGGCAGCTTTCATAGCGCTCCAGTTGCCCCAATAAAAGGTTTGACCCATTTCTGATCATGCATCAAGCCTAGAAATGTTCTTGTCAATAGACTCTGCTCTGCTATGCACCTTTCTGAAGCAGTCGGTCAGGTTTGGCGGCGGTGGCACCTTTGGTTTCGACTTTCCAAACAAGCAGTTCATCCCGACGACTGTCCCAAATGATGGACCATAACAACAATGGAGGAACCAAGAAGCTTTGGCTGGAACATCGGCCCCACGCACATCATTTCTGCTTGTGGATTTGTGCTTAAGAACTGCACATCCTTTTTATTCTGCACATCCTTTCTTCCGCTGCCTTTGCTGGCCTGCAGGATAATAAGTGTATCCTGCAGGGAGCAGTGCTGAGCTACACATTCCTCCGTCGCTGAGCTAAAACCAAAGACCTGCTATAGACAAAAAGCAAACCTCTCCCCACCTGGGCCCACTTCGGATTCAAAAAGGAATGGAAATACCTGGACTGGGCTGCAGCAAAGTTGGGGAGACTAGGCAGGGCATCACCATAGGTCCTTCTGTTCCAGAAATGCACCCAAGAATGGACAGCGGGGATTCAGGGAAAACTGTTCCTCGGGGTCGGTGGCTGCATCGAGGGTGCACATAGTGTTGAAACGGTGTGCGCATGTGAAGTGGTGCAAACCTATGTGCATGCAAGGAGGAACGGTGGCGGTGTACCTCCCCCCCCTTATGATTTCACCTAAACCATCAAGACTTGTGTAGACGGAAGAGCTAGATGTGGGAGGGATGTGCTGAGCTAGAAAGTGGAGGAGGAGATTTCTGGAGGTAAGCGCAGGGGCGTGCGCATGTGTGTCTTTGTGTGGCCAGGGCTGTTTGGCGCTTTCCGCCTTCCCGGCGTCAAGTTGAGGGAGGAGATGGCGAGAGGGAGGGGGTGAGGAAAGTAGGGGGGAGAAGGATCTTATTAGTAATTAGTCAGTACAACAGCATGCAAACGAAGCTAGGATGTGGACGGGTTGCGGGAGGTGGGGAGCCATTGGTTTGGGTGGCGGATCCTCAAATAAACCTTTCCCTCCAAGCTACTGATTCCCAATATTTGATCCTCTGGGTGTTTTGGACTTCAGTTCCCAGAATCCCCAACCATTGACTCAGATGGCAGAGGCTTATGGGAGCTGAAGTCCAAAACGCCTGGAGGAGCAGCGTTTGGTAATCGTTGCTCTAAGCCCCTGATCTGTTTTGTTTCCTTCCAAAAAAACAAACTCTCCAAGGAATGACATCCAAATCCAACCATCCTTGGCCAGCTCTCTGCAAACACAGAAGTCATTAGATTTTTATGGGTTTTTCGGGTGATGTGTCCATGTTCTAGAAGAGTTTATTCCTGAAGTTTCGCCGGCATCTGTGGCTTTGGCATCTTCAGAGAATGCGGCCATGGAAGAGAGTGGTGTGTGTGTGTGTGTGTGTGTGTGTGTGTGTGTGTACTGTGTGACTCTTAATCTATGTATACCCCACTCTCTTCCATGCCAGCGTTCTCTGAAGATGCCAGTCACTGACGCTGGCGAAACATCAGGAATAAACTCTTGTAGAACATGGCCACATCGCCCGAAAAACCCACAACAAACTAACTCCCATAATGCTCAGACACCAGGGCCCATGGGCTATGCTGGCTGGGGATCATAGGCACTACTGTCTATCTGTTGGGGAAGGCTGCACTAGATCTTTGTCTCAGAAGCCAACCTGAAGCCCATCATCCCCTGTCTAGTTCTCAAACCTGAGCACTGCCTTTCCTAACCCCCATCTTTGCCCCGCTTCATCCCTGACCCACAAAGCTAGCCAGAAAGGCCCTAGATTGATGCACCTGACCCATTACCAGTGCAATGAATCCATTCTGGATTGTAGTATGAACTTTGCCGGAGCTATCCAAGGATGCATTTGCACAACGCACTTTGACGCCACTTCAACTGCCATGACTCTATCCGACAGAATCCTAGGATTAGTAGTTTGGCAAGGTAACTTTTGGCACAGAAGGTCAAAGACCTTGTACAGCAACAAATCACAGGATGCCGCAGAACGGCGCGACAGCACTTCAAGTGGCGTCAAACCGCGTCCTTTCCGCAGTCGGTGGATCCAAAGGTGTTCAAACCATTTTGGAAATGGAGTTCAATACCTCTGGTAGCCGGAATGGACTCGCTCTTCCATTTTTATGAAAACCACCAACCTATAATATTCCCAACGTTCTCCTTCTCTCATCTTTTTGGAATGTAAGTGGAAAAGCAGTGCGCTTCTCTGTCCCCGGTCCCCAAGTCGGCACAGATATCCTCTCTCCAACTAGTTGACAATGTGGCCGGAAGAGCTCCATGCGCAAGTGCCTTTTAAATGCACCAGCACCCCATTTTTTGGAAAGAGCGCCCAAAGAAGACTAGGAGAGCAAGGACAGGTGGGGAAAGGAGGAACGAAGAAGGGAGAGAAAGAGAGAGGGGTGGGTGGGCAAAGTGGGTTTGCTTGAGAAAAGAAAAGAAAAGAAAAAATCTGGGGCAGTCTCCTTGGACCAACGCAAAAAAGTTTCAGACACAAAAATGGCAGTTAGTAGGAACAGTCGACACAACCGTTAATTAGTACAACTATTAGTACAACAGGAGTTAATTATTGGCTAGCATTAATCATGACTCTCCATTAATTAATTAATTAATCATCAGAAAGAGAGAGAGAGAGTGCAACAGAGAGAAAGAGAGAGAGAGAGTGGTGGAGAGAAACTTGGATGGAGACAGAAGCTGCGCAACGGCTGGGAGACAGGCCCCGAGTGGCCTCCATGCGTGTTAGATGGGATGGGGTGGGGTGGGCACAGCGTTGGCAGTACCAGCTCATGGGTACAGAGAGAGAGAAAGAGAGAGAAAAGGAGAGAGGAGGAGGAGAAGCAGGCAGAAGCAAGCAGGCCAGAGGAAAAGAGTGAAGGAGGCCAAGGTAGAGGAATCAGAGAGAGACAGTCAGCAGAATGATGGATGTCCGCTTTGCCGCTTCAAAGGGGAGCACCTGGCAGCGCATCAAAGTAGGCATTGTGAGCACGTCTGTGGGGAGCAGGAAGAGGTGCCCATCCAGAGCTCAGATTTTAGGCTTTTACTTCCTTCCAAGGAAGGGTACATGGTCATTTCTTCACACCCGAGGGGAGCTGAGGCCGACCCCATTGGTACCAAGCACCCTTCACACACAGGCATGCGCATAACCACACAGCCACAGCCACACACACACAGAGACACACTTCAAGGACTCTGGCACACCGATTTCAGAAATGCCCCCAAAGAGGCTGGATAGAGAAAGTGTACCTCCGTAAACCACAGAGAGAAAAAATGTGCTCAAGCACAAGCCAGAGGCATCACAGTAGCTCAATACGGTTGAGATGGATGGCCATCTGTCGGGGATGCTTTGATTGAGAGTTCCTGCATGGCAGGGGGGTCAGACTGGATGGCTCTCCGTTGGGGTCTCTTCCAACTCTTCTATGATTCTACGATTCTATGATTTTCTACTGCATTGTCTTAGGCACATGTCCAGATGAAAACTGCATGTGCGCATGTGCGTGCGCACACACTGCTGTTGTCACCATAACTGCATGCACCAAAGGGATTTCTAAATGCAGGCTTGTGTACGGCAGAGGGGGGACGCTCAGTGGGTAGATTAGGCAAACTGGGCCATGTTCAGACTAATGACAAGATGGTGGCTGTTGCACACCTGCACAAGGAACTATTTCTCCATACGCAGGTCCACTTTCACTGAGTGCTTCCCCAACAGACTGCGCAACCAATGCAAAGCACTCCATTCAAGATGTGACTTCTACATTCAAGGTGGTTTGGTGGGTTTCAGAGGTCTATGTAGCCCCTAGAAGGTCCCACAGTCAGAAAATGGACCCCTGGGAGCACTGAAGTAGCCCACCCTTGAAAGGACCCATGGGCCACAGAATATTCCCCATGGGAACAACATGTGGCACCAATGAGACCTTGTTTGGTATAGTACTGCACCAGAGACCCGGGTGCAAGTACTAGACACGCAGTGTTTTGCTAGGCGAGGCAAAGGAACACATGGTGCTCTCCTCTATTTCATGTGCAGAAGCCAACTAGACTGGCACTGGACTTTCATTTAAGTATGGCCACAGAAAGAGGCCTTTCCAAGTGGCAAGCACAAGTCTGTCTTCCATGACAAGGAGACGACTGGGGAATTTAGAGCCTCATTCTCACTTACAAATAAATCGGTTTGCAATCCAAATTGATGGATCAATTCAAAAGCGGAGTGTGGTTCCCACTACATTTGCCCCGATAGCATTTTTCCCCTTGTAAAACAACCCACTTGTGGTTTGCATTCATAAACAAATCGGTTCAAAATGGACCCGCTCCAGCCGGCCGAAGGGCAAACTTGAATTGATTCCGATCCGCATCTGGTTCACACTTGCGCAGAATCAATTTATCCAAAAAGACACAGAAAACATCAGCGTCAAAAAGACGTGGGTTAAATGGGTCTGGCACATGGCCCCCCTCTATTCGGTTCAAGTGGGAACCAGGGTCATTGGAACCAGTTCGAACCGATTTGCGATCCGGTTTAAAAGATAGTGGGAATCAGTAGCTGCAATTTCACTGACCCACATCTGGAAACAAGTTATCTCTAGGCATTTGGAGGTCCTCCAATGTGGCTCTATGGTCAACCCCTGGCAGAAATATAGCGCTCACCATTATCTGTAGTTGTTGCTATCCATATTAAGTCTGCAGATGTAAGGGTTTGACTATATAGTGCTGCTTGGAAAAGTCCAAATTCCCCATTTATTGTTGAGAGCTATTGCTGTGATGAGATCCAGCATGCTTTGAGCATTGGACTACGACTCTGGAGGCCAGGGTTTGAACCCCTGCTTGGCCATGGAAACCCATTGGGTTAACCTTGGGCATGTTATACTTTCTCAGCCTCAGAGGGAGGCAATGGCAAACCCCTTCCCAACCAATATTGCCAAGAAAACGCTGCAACAAGGTCCTTAGGGTCGCCATAAGCTGGAAACAGCAGCAATCCCTGTGGCAGTGCGCACTGTTTATGAGTATGAAGTCAAAGGCTTTCATGGCTGGCATCCATAGTTTTTTGTGGGTTTTTCGGGCTCTGTGGCCATGTTCTAGAAGAGTTTATTCCTGATGTTTTGCCAGCATCTGTGCCTTGGCACCTTCTGAGAATCTGGCTTGGAACTATATGTATACCCAACTCATGTCCATGCCAGCATTCTCTGAAGATGCCAGCCACAGATGCCATAAAACTATTTATGAGTGGCTTGGTCCCGAATGGGCAAATAAAACCCATTAAACTTTCCAAAACCCCTCTTCTATGAGGAGAGTAGAACTGCTTTGTTGATATGGATCAACACAGCTCTACATTTTTAGGCTTTCTTTATGGAGCAGGCAAAATGCAACGCTATGCTACCGGATAAGAACCACTGGGTGTTAGTGGTACTGTGCACAGACCTGCCACAGGTAAAGCAGAGCACATACATGTCCGAAAGGAAGCATGCCACCCACGCATGAGAAACACACATGCCCCCACGTGCGCGGAGGCAACAATCCTTCTGTCTCCTATCCACCTGAGCGCACAAACAGGCCCCTGGAAAAGAAATCTCTGCAGATTTTTCAAACCCCAAGGGAACGGCCATTGCTCAGTGGGAGAGCGCATGGCACATGGCTTTGCGGAAAGTCCAGGTTCGATTCCTAGCATTTGCAAGCAAGGGGAGGGAAGGAGCCAGCCTGAAACCCTGGAGAACTATCGCCAGTTGGGTGCAGATTATATTGAACTAGATGGACTCCCGCTGTGACCGACCGCTTTCTATGGCCCTATTTAACAGCAGCAGATCTGAGCCCTGGCATTGCCAACTAAGGACGAAAAAGCCTTGAAATCCTGAAGACCCGCTGCCAGTCCATGCGGCTAACACCAAACTGGTTTTCCATGACCAGAAAGGTATTGCCTAAGCAGAAACAAAGGCAGGCAAGTATTTGGTTATTCCAGAGCTCCACATTGGCAGCTATGGCTCCCGATATGATGCAAATGTTGATGTTTTAGTGATTTTTAATATGATTTTATAATGTTGATGTTGTATGTAAGTATTTTATTGTTGTTTTTATTACACTTGTCCCTCCGTATTCGCTAGGGTTAGGGGCACAAGACCCCCGTGGATATGGAAAAACTGCAAATAACCAAACCGCCATGTTTTTAGACCTGAGAGGACACCTCTCTAGGAATCTCTAGGTTCTCCAGCGCAACTCTATGGTCAACGTCCGACAGACACTGACCATCATAGAGTTGCGCTGGAGGAGCTACAAAGGCCTAGCAGAGTATCCTCTCTAGGAATCTTTAGGCCTTTCAGTGCAACCTTTAAGTTCTCCATAGAGTTGCACTGGAGGAGCTACAAAGTGGCTAGTGTAGTGCCCTCTCTATGTCCTCCGGCACAACTCTGTGGTTGACGTCCAACAGACACGGACCATAGAACTGCGCTGGAGGAGCTACAAAGGCCTAACAGAGTGTCCTCTCTAGGAATCTCTAGGTCTTTCAGTGCCACTTTTAGTTAAACTTGACCATAGAGTTGCACTGAAGGACCCAGAGATTCCTAGAGAGAACATATTAATCAAATCCGTGAATAATCAAAGCCGCAAATATCAAAGCCGCAAATATGGAGGGATGAGTGTATTGTCATTATTTTACTGTTGTAACCCACTTCAATCCAATTGGAGAGGCGGGATAATAATAATAATAATAATAATAATAATAATAATAATAATAATAATAAT
>NC_056530.1:27009125-27038013 GCF_019175285.1 Sceloporus undulatus
CTCCTGGATTGTGGTGAATCGGCTCAGGTGGAGCATCCACAGCACCGCCTCATGCGCTGCAGTCCCTTCACAGGGAAGGCATGCAAAAATAAAAATACAATTAAACTTAAAAATGCCTCACATTTCGAGCGAATGTTTGTTTCGTTTCAAGGTTTCAGTCTTCCAGCTTCGCACCAAAATGGCAAACCAAATGAGGGAAAACCTCATCTAATTTTAACCGGAGCGCCTCTTAGCAAACTAAGATTGTTCCTTGCAAGTTGCGACGTGGGAGATATTGACAGCTGGGAGGTTTCTGCAGAACCATTCCCATATATGCTGAACATCGCACGTATATAGATAGCGCAAGAGGGTGTTGCGAACCAAGAGAGCCGCACTTTCCAGCATTTCCAGCTTCTTCGGAGGCTGTGATATTAGAGCGGGTGCAGACCACATATGGCTCCTGGGCCATATCTGGAACCAATGGCCATATCCAGAACCAATGGCCAAAAGCCTGTTCTCCAAAAGAGAAGCTACATTTCTGCACCGCAGAGAACTGCCGCGTTGTCAAAGCTTTTGGAAACTCTGGTGGCAGCTCCCCAATGGTGACAGCAGTACCGGCTGCAGCTGTTATGGGGAATCCATTGGTTTAGTAAGGATCCAGTTTGCCCCTTGCACCCAGAGAAAGTTGCCCCATCTTCTTTTGGAGAACCTTCCCTGCAAACTCCCAAGCCCTATGGGGAGCGGCTTAAGGAGCTGGGTATGTCTAGCCTGAGGAAGAGACGGTTAAGAGGTGATCTGATAGCCATGTTTAAATATCTGAACAGATATCATGTTGAGGATGGAGTAAGCTTGTTTTCTGCTGCTCCAGAGAACAGGACACAATGGAGCAATGGATGCAAGCTGCAGGAAAAGAGATTCCACCTCAGCATTAGGAAGAACTTCTTGATGGTAAAAGCTGTTTGACAGAGAAAGAGTGTGGTGGAGTCTCCATCTTTGGAGGCTTTTAAATAGAGGCTAGATGGACATCGGTTGAGAGTGCTTTGGTTGTGTATTCCTGCATGGCAGAATAGGGTTGGATTCAATGGCCGTTGGGGTCCCTTCCAATTGTATGATTTTATAGACCCAAGGATAGCTTTCTTTCCAAAGGCCATGTATTTGGGTGGCTAAGGAATCCAAAGTAGGCATGGTCACACATTCATCCATCCATCCATCCATCCATCCATCCATCCATCCATCCATCCATCCATCCATTTCTCCCGTGTTCCACTCATCCATCGCCCAGCCTTTCTTACTCTCTGTCTCTCCCTCTCCATCTTTCTCTCTTCAGCAACACGTTCCACTCCTCGATATTTTTGTAGGCATCAACATGCCTGGATTTGGAGAGCTGTAGCAGTCCAAAAACAAAAGGCCTAACAACTTTTCCAGAGCTTGGAAGGTTACTTTTTGAAAATAACTTATTCCCTACTCCTACCAAAAAGTCACTATTCATTGCAATGTTAGGAAAGCTACCTCTTTGTGTTGCTACTTACATTCGCTGTTATTTTCCTCTTCCCTATATATATAAATATATATAGTTCCTTCTCCTGAACTAGTTCCTTCTCCTGAAATATAGCCTGCAGCACCTGGCATTCTTTGGCAGTCTCCCACCCAAGTCTTAACCAGGGCTGACCCTGCTTAGGTTTCAGGATCCGACAGGCTACCTTTAGGGTATGACGCTACACACACCAAATTTGCACCCACGAGTGACTTGATTTTCTTGTACACCTTTCTGAGCCTATCACGAATTGCACTCCTTCTAAGGATGTGTTGCAAACCTACATGTGATGAAAGTATGCATCCACAGCGCATACTGGAACGCAGAGAACATCGAAGAGCTTGCAAAAGTTCCTTTTCTGGAGGCTGCAGTCCCCAAAAAGGTACTTTTTGCAGCTCCGCAACGTTCGTTCCTCACCTCGGGAAGGCGCACGCCCAAATCCTCAGCCTCGAGATCGCTCCTCCGCCTCCAAGGAATGGGTCATCGATTGCAGGCGGAGGAGAAAATCCACGGGGGAGACTTCCCTGTCAACGCGAACAGCCGCGTCTGAGTGTTTGGTGCGATTTTTCTCAGAGCCAAGGCAAATACGGAAGGGTTCTCAACTCCTCTTCGCTGTCTGCTCCCCCTGATCTGCTGTTCCCTGAACAAAATTGCTATTTGCGGACAACTGGTTGCATTAATACAACAGACATCAGGCCTACTTTGGTTTCCAGGCCAGCACTTAGAATCATAGGAAGGGACCCCAAGGGTCATCCAGTCCGACCCCCTTGCCATGCAGGAATACACAGTCCAAGCCCTAAGCTATATATACTTTCCGAATGAGCCCAGCTAAAAGGAACCCACCTGCTATCGACAGACAGTGCACATCTCCAAATATAAATGGGTTTTGAAGTGCTTTAACCAACAACTCCGAACACTCCCTGGAAACGATGCCTCTGCTAGGAATGACTAGCTGCACTTTTCTAGGTGTAGATGCACCCAGAGTCTACAATGCTACAACGTCTTTTGCTCAGTTGAGTCTCAAAGGTGCCACAAGATCCCTTTGCATCCTAAAGCTTGGTGCATGGTGAAAATAAGATAGGAGCAACCCCAAGATCCTTGGCAATGGCCCAGCTCCAGGCAGGACTCTGGTTTCATCCTATAAGGACCCCTCTTGTATTCCTATCCTTAGGCCAGAGCCTGTGTCCAATTTCAAGCCCTGGAAGAAGACCGGCAAACCCAAACGTGGGCCTTATGCACACATACGTTCGGCCCTCCGTATCCACAGATTCTTCATCCATGGCTCCAAGCTTGAAACTATTCAAAAATATATACAAAGTCCAAAAAGCAAACCTTGATATTGCCATTTTGTACAAGGGACACCATTTTACTATGGCACTGTATTTAATGGGACTTGAGCATCCATGAATTTTGGTATCGACAAAGGTCCTGGAACCAAACCTAAGTGGATACCAAGAGCCCACTGTATATTTTTGTCATCTTATATAAGGGACACCATTTTATTGTGTCATTCTATATCATGGGACTTGAACATCCATGGATTTGGGTACCCATGGTGGGTCCTGGAACCAAACCCAGGCAGATACCAAGCACCCGCTGTACTTGGAAAGTTAGGCACAAAAGGTCCTCTTCATTACCATCCCATTCGCACTGCTTTACACACAGACACACACGCACCTTCCACCCTTGTGCATTCGTATCCCATGCACCTCTCAATCCCAGGCTTTTTCTCTCCCCGTTTTGAACCTCCCTTGCACCGGTTGCTCCCCTTTGAAACGGCGGAGTGGAGAGAAGTGGTGAAGTCTGTGGGGCCATGCAAGGCGGAGAGAAGTAGGACGGGGTTGGAAGAGCGTTGGGGGGAAAAGGACGGGGAAAGGGAAAGGGAAAGGGTCGGGTGGGTTGGTGGGGGGAAACGGACACAATGTACAACATAGAGTGTTAGTTGCAGCCCCAGAAACAAAAAAACATTGCTCTGAAAAACCAAACCAAGAAATCAAATCCAAAAGCTGGACACAGAAGCGGCATGCTCGAAAATAGGATCAGCATGCCATGCGGATGTGGTTGGCCGGCAGCTGGACCCCAGGGGAGTGGGACGGGTTACGGGGCAGCCAGATTTACGATGCCCATTGGGGGCAAACCTCCTCAATCCCCCCACAAAGGGCAGAAAAGAGAACCCCTCGCCCCAAAATGTGCCAGGCTGGGCAGAGAGGGCCCAGGGACTAAGCCGGACTCCTTGCAAAGGTGAAACGTCTGTTCTGGAGGCCTTTTGGGATCCTTCCCCACTGAGCTCTGTTCCACCGTATCTGGGAATTAGAATAGGTGGAGTGAGGCTGGTGTTTTGTCTTTCCAAGCTGCCCCTGTTTCTTTTGTTTTGGACCCAGGTACCCTCCCCATAGTACCCCAGCTGGCTGCCAGTGTGCCGTCCTTCCCTGGGGGGCAGCTGGGGTCACAGCGCAAGTGTAACAGCGCACAGAAGTTGCTTCATGGGATGGTGTTTTCCATGGATTTTTTGGGGTGGGGTGGGGGGGGGGGGGGGGGGGAGAGGGAAGTCGAAACCATAAAATAAAACGCTTTTTTGAAAAGCCTTCCGAGTATTGATTTTTCTCCCCCTGCAATCGATTGTGCTATTGATTTTGCAAAAGGAAAAGTTGTCATGCTATTATTATTTTTCGGTGCCTGTACATGTTTGAGGTTTTGGGGAGAGAACTAGGAAACATTGCAAAAATTAGGCGGCTGGGGGGTTATTTGGTTTTGTGGTGCGCATGTGCCTGGTGTGTCGGTGTGTCGTTTAATGCAAGCGTTATTTCTCATTCTTGGGTGCACCATTAGCAGGAATCTCCCTTTTCTTGGATTGCTTTCTGCTGGGGAATCTGTGGATCTGCAGATGTTTCCAACTGCAGCACCCAGAAGTCTGTAGTCCAAAAGATCTGGAAGGCCTAAAGTGTCTCAACCTCATCCTCAGAGTTTGTTATAATGACGTTGTTGTGAAATTATACCATTTCTTTAATGCATTTCACATTAACTATGCTATACTGGGGGCCTTGAATTTGGCTGCTATTGCTGACTATGGGGCTGACCCTGTCCAAATGCTGAGCAGCAAATGGCACCCAGCTACATTGCAGCCAAAAAGTACTTATTACTCAAAGCCAGGCAAGTTACTTTGGCATCTGAGGTAGCAAACCCCAAATATGCCTTACCACTTCTTAGCAGAAAATATACGATATCAAATTAAACAAGTCAGATGTTGCTGCATTTGCCTGAAGACCCCAATCTGTTGCCTGAGCCAGCAGCCTCACTTTGGCTTGTTACAAACAGCCAAAATAAAGCTGCTTCGAGTCACAGTGGAGGTATGGTGTTTCAATGATGCATGTGTCCTAAGAGTCCAGAAGCCACACCAAAGCCACGCTCCAGTCTTTAGGGCTGGAGCATGGCTTTGGTGAGACTTCTGGACTCTTAGGACGCATGCATCATTGAAACACCATACTTCCACTGTGACTCGAAGCAGCTTTATTTGGGCTGTCTGTAACAGGCCTTTGTCTAGGAGTTTGGTACTGGCCAGTGTTTTGGACACTCCAGATCCCATTAACCTGCAATGATGATGGACAGGGATGATGGGAACCGCAGCCTAGCCTCATCTATTGCTTGTCCTATTTAGCCAGAGCTGGATTTTGGTCAAGCGAGGGTGCTTTTTTCTGGTGCTTTCGGGAAATGTATTTTTATCATGCGATAAAATGAAATGTTACGGCGCTTCGAGATATTATCGTCTTCCACTTGTAACCCTCTCTCATATTTTCCCAGAACATCCTCCATCTTTTCATGTCTTAACCAAAGGCAGGGAGGAGACATTAAAGGAGGAAAGATGGGCTCGCTCCTTTTGACTGATGGTGCCAAGCGCCATCAATCTGAAACGACACTTTATCAATACATAGCTGGGTTACGCCAGAGCGGCCTCCTCCATGCAATGTTATGTCAGACTATGGACCCCATCATCCCCGGTTGGTTGAGAAGATGAGAGTGTAGTCTAAGGCCTTTGGAGGGGACTGGGTATGTTTAAATTATACACTTAATTTTGCTAGTTGTTTGTGCCACTGCCTTCAGTGACGTAAGGTCATTATAGCAAGCAATGGCAATTTTAGCAAGCATAGTCGCCTCTCCATTTTGCAGATTTGGAGTCCACGTCCCTCGGAAATACGCGAGGAGCAAATGGAGAGCGACACAATGGGACATGCGCAGGAGCGCGCCACCATTGCAATTGACAGGAACTCCAATATCAGCCTTTTCCATTTTTGCATGAGGGTCCAGAACGGATCCCCCATAACAACAGAGGGGCAACTGTACATTTCTATACCATTTATCGGTGCACCTAAGCACTCCCTAAGCGGTCTATCATCTGTAAACCAATTGCCCACAATAAGGTGGGTACTCATTTTAGTAACTTAAGGAAGGATGCCAAGCTGAGTCGACCCTGAGCCCCTGGCTGGGAATGAACTCACAACCTTGTGGTTTGCAAGTGAGTGGCGGCAGTACAGGCATTGAACCACTGCGCCACCGAGGCTCTTACTACCAAAACAACAACGTGACTAAGGATTCTGCATGGTGTGGTTATGGGAAGAGGTCAATGGGAGGTTCGTGCAAAGAGTTGGCACACTGGGTGATGCCAACCCTAGTAATGCCACTGCTCCTGGACCCAGAGATGGATTTCTCTGGCATCTTCCTGTCTCCGCTAAATCTTGCTGCAAAAGTGCCTTGTGAGGTTGGGAGTCACTGACAGGATTTCAGCCAAAGAGGGATGAGAAGCGGGTTCAGATTCCCACTTGGCTGTGAAACACACTGAGGGCTCATCTACACCAGTGAGAATACTCTAGGCTATTCCTAGAGTACTCTGGCAGCAGATTTACACTGTTACCTCTGCAATCAGTAGTGATGCCAGGTAGCTGTCTACACATGCATCCCGCTGTGCCACTCGGTGCCACCACTGTTACAAGAAATGCTATGAAAATTGTCATCCTTGTGTGTGTTTTCCCTTACCATGGCCCTGAATGTACTCTGACTGCAAGCAGCCAAGAGGTTTATCTCACCTGGTCAAGTAGCCAAGCTGCCATTGACTCAAAAGTGAGCGTTGGCATAGAGATCACTGGCATGAGTCACTCCCTTTGAGGTCAGAAACGAGGTGCCCAGCGCCAATCACACAGCCGGGCACCTTGTTGTGACCTCAGAGAGAGTGACCGGTGTGTATTTTTTAATGCATAGATTTGGTCTATGGCCATAAATATTGATTGATTGATTGATTGATTGATTGACTGATTGACATGTGCCAGCAGCAGCGGTGCCAAGAGGCACAGTGGGATCTGTGTGTAAAGCATTGCTCTGGAGCATTCCTGCAAAATCCAGAGCAAAAGGCGAGTTTTTAAAAATGGATTTAGGCAGGGATGAAGCAAATTCGGCACGGAACCGGCTTTTTCTCATGTAGACAGTCCATACTCGAATTAGGGCTTTGGCCATAGTTAGGTCATGGTAAGGATGTAGTAAAACTGGTGTAACTGGTATGTGTAGACATGACCTAAGTAGGCTTGAGCCACGGCTCTCTTCCAGCCTGGCCTTCCTCGCAGGTGTCTTGTGAAGATAAGACGGAGGACACAAGACAACCAGGTGTGCGAATATGAAAAGTAACAAATAGTTTTCATAGTGGGAGATCCGTATCATGGCTGGTTTTGGTGTGCTTTTCTGATTCTAAGTTTATGCCGGGGAGTTTTTGGGTTCCTTGCGAAATTTGATATCGATACTAATTTGGGGAGAAATAAATTTAGCTAGTTTCTTAAACTTAGTTAGTTCAAATTTTTGCACATGGGCTCGTGCGCCCCGGCGTGCGTCCGTTTCGTTTTCCGAAATGACGGTTGTAGTTTTTTAAAAAACCGAATTAGTGATTGTGATGATCATTATTATTAATAAAGGTAAAGAAAGGAAGGGAAGGGAAGAGGTAAAACCCACGGCAAACGAAATGATTAGACAATTAGACTGATATCTACCAGGTAATGCAGTTTGTTTACCATAGCGTGTCCAATTCCTGCGTGCTGTATGCATTTGGTAAGAAATTAATTGAAACAAACAAAATACAAAACAAAAAATCAAGAAGAGGAGGGGGATAAATGAGGGGGGAAAATGACCAACCATGAAAATTCAAGGGAGGTAATAATAATAATAATAATAATAATAATAATAATAATAATATAAATAAATAAAGAGAGAAAGGGAAAAAAATAATTTTCCCCAGTTCTTGCAACTGGCAAAATGAGAGACACCAAAACCACAAAACCCTTGCCACCCCGAAAATGCCATCCGCCCCGCACCCCTGTTTTCCCCTCCGCCCCAAAAAAAGAACCCATGAAACTCTCTACATCTTTTGGTTAGTAAGGAAAGAACGGAACGAAATGAAAAGACTGGTAAGAACGAAAAGAAAAAGGAACAACCGACATTCCGCGAATGGCACAAAAAGTTAGTTTCGGTTTCGCCGGCCGAGACGCCGCGTCTTCCCTGCGACGTCTCCCCCCAACGTCCCCAAGTTGCGACCCCGACCCTCCGCCCCCAGAAGCGTGTTAGTAACACACAACGACAAAAGTTGCCAACGCAATCTCTTAACAAGGTGGTTGGGGGGGGGTTCGGGGGGGAGGGTGAGGGTGAAGGAGGTGGAAGGATGGAGGGACAAAGCAAGGCCCATGTTAGCAGTATTAGTAAATCCAAGGCGGCCAGTTTTTGGAGAGAAGGGGGGGACGGGAAGGGGAGGACGGGGGGGGGACGGCGGGCCTGGCTGGGGTTGCCCCAGCTGTGATGTGTGGGTTGCTTTATATTTATTTTTCAGGGTAGAGGGTGCAGCGGTGGCCGTCGGGAGGCTGCCGCTTGGAGATCGGGGCCGGATCCAAGTGGCTCGGAGAAAAGAGAGAAAGAGAAGAGAAAGCAGCCGGAGACGCCGTGGGGACGGGACAGGGGCAACTCCCCCCATCTTCCTTCCCTTTTGGTAAACCATTGCCAAGATGTTGCTTTCATTGCAAAAGGAGGAAATAAAACAAAAGAGGTGGGAAGGAGTTTGGAAGAAATCCGTCAAGGAGTTTGGCAGAAAGACAGGGAGCCATCGAAAAGCCCAACCTAGGAGAAGCGCCAGTTCTGTGAAACCCAATGGCAGCAAATGCAGCAGGCAACGTGTGGCCCTCCAGGCAACGTTGGAGCCCAAATCCCATCATCCCTCCTCAGGATGCAATGTGTGGCCCTCCAGACAACGTTGGACTGCAAATCCCATCATCCTTCCCCATTGACTGCGCTGGCCAGGGGCGATGGGAGTTGGTGGTCCAGCGATCTCCAGAAGGTTGCATGCTCCCCAATGCTTTCAGGTGCTCTCCCTGGCCTTTTCTACAAGCCAAGCCAATTGCTTCAGCTCAATTTTTGCTTTCAGTTCTCCTTTGGCTACCTAGAAACACACACACAACCACACGCACACAAACTCAAAGAGAAGGAAAAACACTCTTCACCAGCTCAGAGGCATCCTCCTTATCCCTTCTCGTCCCTCAAACGCAAAGCCCCCTCTTTGCTCTCCAAACTATTGCAACGCTTCCCAGCAATTCTGCCAAGAGCCTCCTTCCTCTGACTCCTCCATCCTGGTTTTCTTTACCTCCAGACCCAGCTTTTGCTATGCAAGGACCCTGCCTTGAACGCAGAATTGTACTCTGCGTCCGTGCGCATGTGTGTGGGCGAAAGGCTTTCAGACGTTGTCATCTTCCATTTGCAAGATCGTTTTCCCAACGCCTCTTCCTCCCCCTTTTTTCCCCCTGCCTTGTCACCCAAAATCTATTAAGGAGGGAAAGATGGAGCAGCTGTTTAGCACCTTCAAAACATAAAATACATTGTAAGGCACCTTGGGGTTTTCTTAGAAGAGATTAAAAATAGTGGTGGTAATGGTGATGATGATAAGAGCCATCTATCTGGAAGCATCCTTGGTCTTCCAATCCTCATCCACCATCTAATCTCTCTGTGTCTTTTTGTCCTCCTTGGATCTCAGCCTGGCTTAATAATCACAGTTCACCAGGGTTTCTATTTAACTGTCATGGTTCCATCCTACATCACTTGTAGTTTGATAATGGAGAGCCAATCTGTGGTGGGCCTCAGCCCAGGTAGTCCAGTTAGTTTGGACTTCAGGTCCCAGGACAGGTCCGCACAGACCAGAATAATCTGGGATCAGACCAACGTATTCTGCTCCTGAAACTGTCTGTTATCTTGGACACCCCATTGCAACACTGGGCGGTGCTTGCACATATGTCCCACTGTGCCACCCAGTGCCACCGCTGTTGGCGCATGTCTCTCGCTCCGAGGTCAGAACGAAATGTCCAGCATCTGTCACAAGGCTGGTGGTCACCCTCTTCTGACCTCCAAGCGAGTGATTCGCACCAGCAGCAGCAGTACTGGCCAGCGCAGGGTGTAAACAGCTGCCCGATATCACAACGGAGAGCTCTGGATCTTCCAGGATCCAGTTTGTGGACTGGTGTTGGTTCATAAGCAATTGAAAGAAAGAGTTCTAGTCAATGGGCACAAATGTGGTGTTGTACTCTGGCATGTTGGAAACTCTGCTGCTTCACTATAACGGGTAACTTAAGAAGCACCAGTTCAATGCACTCCCCCAAACTATCATAACACTCTTAAGTCCATTCCCAAAAGGAAAGCCGCCGGATTCCACCGGATGGGAATTAAAGTGGCATCAAAGTGTTATAACTGTGTAGTGCAAATATACTCTGCCCCTGGAGAGTGCGAAGCCAGAAAGGCTGTCTCTTACTAAACTCTAGGGTCCCTTTTGCCGCACCATCACAACGTATCTGAAAGCAGCATAGACCTTTGTACGAGGCTGAGAAGCCCCGACAATTTCTGGGTTTGAAAGGGAAGCATGAGCCCTACTACAGTCATGCACAGACACACACACACATTGTCTCTCTTGCCCTCGGTTCAATCTGATGCCTTTGAAATCCATGGTGTTGGTTTAGTTGCTTGTCTGCCTTGGTTCTTCCGCCCAACTGCCAACGGGCAGAAAGGGTTTTTGTGGGGGTCTCCTCCCCATAATTTATTTGCCCTTAGGATTCACAGAACAAAGATGCTCCCTTTTCCCTCTCCACCTTTCCCACCCAGGCCAGTGCGCCAACCCAAATGCAACCCTCGGTATGCGACACACTCTTCGGTTCATAGGAGATGCTGAAAACCCACCCAACAAAATGGCATCCTGTCAAGCAAAGGATGCCCAGGAAGGGCAGCCCTAGGATCCAGACACCAAGCAGAGGAGGGATTCTGGTGCCAAATAATGATAGTGATGATGATGAGGAGGAGGAGGAGGATGACGATGATATTCCTACCCCTCCTTATTGGTGCAAGGGAAGGAAGGAAGTCAGACAAAACAGCTTAACTCTGTAGAAATGAAGGAGGCCAAATGAATCCTTGCTCTTCCCCTTGTGAGCTGAACTTGCACCATATAGGGAGGGATAGGAATATCATCATCACCATCATCATTATCTGGATTGGGGAAAGAGTGCAATCTCTTCTCCTCTCAACCAACCGTCAACTCTCAGAAAAGACTGCTCTTTTCCTTTGGGCATGTTGGACTCCAATACCCATTACCCCTCATCGACGAGGATGATAGAAGTCATACTCAAACACATGTGGGGGTGCCAGGCTATGGAAGGCTGTGGTAAATTCTATAGGGCAAAGGAAGAGTGTCTGGACTATGAACCAGTTGAAGGCCCCATCTAGAAGGGAGGAAAAGATGGGAGAATGGGATCCCCAGAGGCTATCAGAGGTACGACTTGCCTTTAAACGCTATTAAACACCCCAGCGTCTTCTAAAAGCCAGAAATAGCATTTTCAAAGAAGTGTTCTATCATGTGGCCAGTGAAGGTCTATGGAGGGGAAACAGGGTGGCGGGCCATGCAAGAAGAAATGGAGGGTGCGCCGTCGAGACCCTCCAAAGTTTGCCCCCGGGGCTTTAGAGCTTGGGAAGATCAAGACGTTGTACATCCCAAAATGTGAGGAAATGAACCACTGCAGCCATGGGTTCCTGTAAAAATATAAGAGGTGGACACAGGGCCCAAGATCCAACTGGGAGGCAGCTCATAAAAGAGGCCCGGGAGGGTTTCTTTGGCACCAACACTGGACCATAGTGAGCGTCACATGGCTGGAAGCTGCCAGCTTGAATGAAGAGAAGAGGCCGCGGCAGTGGATGAAACGTGTATGGAGAAAGCCCCATCATCACAGCTCCCTTCTATCCAGGAGTCTGGCTGCAAAGCAGGAATGGGGGAATCTAGGGGAGGTCAGCATAGCTGAACATCAGTCATGCAAGTTGGAGATAAAGTAGGAGAAGAAGGGACAGGTTTTTTTTGGGGAAGGCTAACCTGCTGGAACAACTTTCCTCCAAACTGACGCTGCCAGAAATTCTGCAATGGCACAATGCAGAAGTGCCAGGACTATTTATTGCTCGCCCTTGGGTTTGCACCATGCTTCCCAATTATAGGATTGCAAATATTCTTGGACCCAAACCCCCATATTCCTCAGCCAGCACAGCCCAAAGTTGCTGCAATGAGTGTTGTAGTCCAACAACAAGTGATGGCCCAAGACCTGGACTTTGGTATGTTTCTATAAAAACCCATTCTCTGGATGGTGTCTGGAACAAGGAGGAAATACATACAGATCTAGAAACTCAAACAACCAAATGTCTTGTTTTTGCCCCACTGAGGTTGCCACAGGTCTATCTTCCTACTGCCACCCCCAACCCACAAGCAAGGAGCAACGTGTGCGGCAGCCGCCCGCTCACCTGGCGCAGGTTTCTGGTCACACGGATGTCGTGCCAGTTGTTGTCATTAAACTTGCCATTGACGGGTTCCACCAGCGCCTCGAACGCCCCCGAGCCCAGGTTGATGACCAGCCAGACGGCGCCGCTCTTGAGCGAGAGGTTGACATAGTCTGCCGACTTGCCCGTGTGGAGCATCAGGCCGTTGCGCTGCAGGGTGCGGAAGGAGAGGGTGATCTCGTCGGTGCTGCTTTGGATGGGGTTGTGCGACAGGTCGTAGCAGAAGAACTCATTCCCCTTGAACGTCGCCACAAACTCTTCTTTCCCTGCAGCGGAGAGACATGAAGCCAGGAAAGGTGAGGGGATGGAGACTCAAGGAAGGGCATCATGCACATTAACAATATCCCACATATCAATAACATCTGGCTTAACCCTGTTCCTATGGTAGCTTCCCATACCCACAAACATTTCACAAATGTAAATTGGGACACGTCCAGGTGACCCTCCATATCTACAGACCTTTTATCCATGGACTCAACCATCAGCAGCTTGAAAATATTCAGTACACACACACACACATTCCAATAAGCAAACCTTGTTTTTGCCATTTTATTAAGGGACACCATTCACTGTATTTAATGGGACTTGAGCATCCATGGATTTGGGAACCAAACCCCAGCAGATACCAAGGCTCTATAGCTGAGCAACATCAGAGCATGGTCAAAAGTTATTGATGGGGAAGAACTACAAAGCTAGGAGATGCTGCAGAAGTTTGCTTTTGCCTGAGCCAAGTGGGAAGGTCAACATTTTGCCCCAGTACCCATCATTCCCAACTTGCCATAGCTTTGGGTGATGGGCCTTTTAGTCCAGCAGCATCTGGGAGGCCATGGATTCTCCATCCCTGCATTAAAGATTATTTAATATCCTGTGGGTTTGTGGAAAGCATATTTGCATGTGTAATGCATCCAGATTGCAGGGAGGTCCTCCGTTTCGAATACGGGGGACGTCACTTCCAATTCAGGGCCCTGCTGTTTGGTCTACCTTCGCCCCCCAAAGATTTTCACCAAGGTTTTAGTGCCAATAATAGAGCATCCGAGACAATATCAAGTGCATCTTTTCCCTTACTTGAACGATATCAGTCTGTGTAACAGATTATGAACTGGCAATGTTCTGGGGGGGCTGCGGGCTGGAAGGGCATCGCTCAAGCCATGGTCCTTGGTCCAGACTCCAGCATACCTTGGGTTTACAGCCTTCCTACCGACAACAACAGTTGGCCTTCTGCATGTGCAGCTTTTGACTTTTGCGGCTTTGATTATTTGCAGTTTCGATCGATATATCCTCCCTAAAAATCTCTAAGTCCTCCAGCTCAACTGCGCCAGAAGTTGAGCACAGAATTGTGCTGGAGAACCTAGACGCTCCTAGAGAAAACACCTCTCTAGGCCTTTGTAGATCCTCCAGCATGACTGTGATCAACCTCTGGCAGGTGTTGACCACAGAGTTGCACTGGAGATTCCTACAGAGGTGTTCCCTTAGGTAAAACGAAGAGTTGGTTTTCCTACATGTGCAGGGGCCTTCACTCCTAACCCCAGCGAATGTGGAGAGACCACTGCATTGAATGGTCCACAAGAGCTCTTAGCTTGACCCAGTATGGCTCTCCTTCCGTTCCCTCGTCTCTCTCACCTTATCCGTCCCCGAAACCCAAAGCACAAACAACGCAGCATGGGCAGGAGCCGGGTTCGGTTGGCTGTGACCAGAATTGGTTTCTTGCGCCGCCTCCGGACTGAACAAGTACCTTCACATCGTCCCCGCTGCCTCATGCCCCCCCCACCCTCATTTGCACAGATGATGCGACTCCGTGCAGCAAAATGTCCCTCTCCGGATGACACCTGCCAATTAACTTGCCATCCTTTTTGGCGCCTGGGAAACAAATTTGGCTGTCTTCTCCTCTCCCGTCTCCCCCCACAATCATCGTGTCATTGAAAGCTGTTCGCTCCTGCGGCCGCATCCTAGGAAGGATCAGACAAAAAGGGAGGAAGGAAGCTGCAGGGCAAAGTCAATCCAATATATATCTGTGCACCATTGGAGGTTCTCATCTCATCCTCCGATTGTTGCGGCATTAACACACACACACTTTGCAAGCTTCAGGCAAACAGGAGAGGATGGATGCAATAAAACCCAGGAAGGACAGTTGGACCCTTTGGGGGTGCGCATGAAGGGACAGAAAGTGTGTCTGTGTGTGTGTTGTGTGTTTAGATTTGCACATGCACAGACATGATATGCACTCCAGGTCACCGCTCCCTCTCCTTCCTTTTCCTAGATATGAGGGTCTGCGTTTACACTGGCGTTTAGGGTCCTTTGGATGGTTTTTCTGCTTGCCGGGCCCACGCTAATTTTTGCATCTCTCTCTCTCTCTCTCTCTCCGGGGAATAAATGTAAGTATATAATAATATAAGCACATAAGACAAGCCATGCCGGAACAGGCGCATAATCCAACACGGGGCATAATCCGACATCCCGGTGGAGCATAAATCCCTTCCAATGTTGTTATGGGAGGTGGCGAAGGCTGATCCTTCACCATGTTCCAACTGTCCAGATCGCAAATTGGTTCACATGACTCTGGTTCCCACTTGAAGCAATTCAGAGAGGGGGGCCATGCGCCAGACCCATTTAACCTTCCTCTTTTCAACGCTGATCTTCTTCCAAATCTTTCTGGATAAATCGATTCCGCACAAGTGCAAAGCGGATGCGGATCAGAATCGATTTAAATTTGCCCTTCGGACGGCCAGAGCGGGTCCATTTTGAACCGATTCGAACCCTGATCTCCAGAGTCATAATCCGAGGCTCAAACCACTACGGCATAAATATCACCAGCAATGTCCTAGCCGTTCCGTTCGTATGGTAGCCAACCTGGAGGAGCTTGCATCTTATGTGCTCATCCAAAGCCAAACGCGAGGGAATTTCGGCACGATGTGAACCACCAAATTTGTACATATGGGAATTTATTATTTATATGGCACCATGCCTTGCAGAGTTACATAAGCCAAAAGACAGAACACACACAAAAAAGCCCCAGACAGGCCTTCAGAAAAGAGCTTGTAGTTAAAAGAAACCCTAGGCGGCTGAATAGGAAGGAGAGCGCCTGGGAGCATATTTGACATCTAGACTAAGATGCTGTCCAAAGCATGGCTTAGTAAAGGGGGGAAATGTCTTTAAATTGGCATTTTTTCGCCTCTTCTCTGGAACAGAGGATGCAGTTTGTTACCCTGAGAATGATTTGAGTGTTTCTATATCGCCCGACGTTTAGCTCAAGATACTCAATATATAAGTGTCTTGACCTATTGATGGACAAGTGACTTCCAACTTGTCATCTTATGGCATCCAAGCAACTGTTAATTCTACCTCCCCAATATCATTCTCATATATATAGGCCATTAGGATTTAGTAGGCAGCGTTTAGTAGGAATGATCCATGATACGGTAAAAGTAAAATTAAAGCCCGTCTACCTTTGAGCCCCTTTGGAACTGTGTAAGAAATGGCCTTTGGTGAAATGCAATAAAGATTGGCTCGGTGATGGATCCGATCAAGCAATCGAAGTAACCGCACAGGCGCAAGGTTTTGGAAAAGGCTGCAATGTCATCCGCTTGGTTGAGAAGAGGCTCACATGTATGTACCCATTGGTTTCCTGGTTTCGAATTGGCGTCTTTGTGCATGCGCAGGGAGGACAGGATCCTGTGGCTAACGGTAATCCCATTACTGAACTGGAGATGCATTTCATACTGATGTAAATACGAATTCGCTGCGAATCCGCAATGGAAAAGGATTTATAAATTCGATATCGCTCCAAATTCAGCTATTCCTGGGATGTTTCACAGTTGCGTTTGGATTGCCTTCCATTGGTGCGTGACGTCGTTTGAAAAATCTTTCGCGACATTGCACAAAATACCTTGGACAACCCCAGATTGCCCATTGGTTAACCTTCCACTTTTCCCCGTGCGATCAGGTCCAAAGGAAAGGAAGGGAGCTTGCAGAGGAGCCTTGCAACCTCTGATCCCTGGCCAACATTCATATCCAAACCTCATCCATTCTCTGTCTTCTCAATGGTCTGGCTTGTAAAGTGCTGGGTCAGGGGACTTTGGTCCCGGCGTGAGATAAATTGTCCCCAAGAACCGCGGCGAATGCTGGGCTTGCTATTAATTTGCCACTAACCAGAGAGGCCTCCTCTCCTCCAGCTTCCAAACAGCCGGGCTCTTGCCACGCAAGCACTTTTTCCCTTTCCCCGGTTGAGCGACCTTGCGTCGGAGGCGCATCCCTCTCCATCGCAATCCTCCTCACCCCAAATGCTGACCTCCTTGGATGCATTTTTGCAATAAACTAAAATAAAATGCATGCACAGACAAGTGAGTAAGGCTGCGGGGGAGAAACGACAGTGCACAAGAGCAAAGGGAAAAGGCATGGGGTGCATGCGCAGTGCGCAAGCAACGAGTTACTTGTAATTAGTTTCCCATGAAAGCTGACCATGGAAACTCATTGGGTGCCCTTGGGCAAGTCACACTCTCTCAGCCTCAGGGAAAAGCAATGGCAAACCTCCTCTGAACAAATTGCACCAAGAAAATCCTATGATAAGTTGGCCTTAGGGCTGCCATAAGTCAGAAATAACTTAATGGCACGCACCAAGACAGCAAACGTGGCGTAGTGGTTTGAGCGTTTGACTATGACTCTGGAGACCAGGGTTCGAATCCCAACTCAGCCAGGCAAACCCACTGGGTGCACCTTGGGCATGTCACACTCTCTCAGCCTCAGGGAAAAGCAACAGCAAACCTCCTCTGATCCAATCGCACCAAGAAAACCCCATGATAAGTTCACCTTAGGGTTCGGTATATACGTATATAGGTATATAGGTATGTAAGTTCGCCAGCCAGAGATGTGGACAGCAAGTCCCATCATCCCCAAAGAGCACAGCCAGTTCAGTGACAAGTTCGCCTTAGGGTCGCCATATGTCAGAAATGGCTTGAAGGCACTCGGTGCATCTCCATAAATCATTATAAAGGCATAAAGCAACAAAGTTGTGTATTTGTGTCCCTTTCATTTTGGCCACACTGTCCACCCGGCCTCGGTCCTAATAATTGGAGAATATTATTATTATTATTATTATTATTATTATTATTGGGATACAGCAGGCGACAAACTGGAACCATCCATCTCCATATATATATATATATATGTCGATCGATTCCCTTATTTATTTTATCACAACCTTTTCTTTCTTATCCTGCTTTTGTGCCATATATATATATATATATATATATATATATATTAAAATGAAATAAAAAAAGGCTCCCGGAGTGGCTTACTTGCGATCAATGAGAACAAGGCTGGCTTGCCGTCTCAAAACAGAAAACAAAACAACAACAGCAACAACAACAACAACAACAATAAAAGGATGGAGGAGGGAGGAAAGCAAACCTGGGACCGGTTCTTTCCAATTTAAGAAATGTTCTTGTTTTGCATGTTTATTGGATTTTTATTTTAAGTACAAGGAAAGAGAAAAGAAATGAGAGGGAACACAAAGGAAAGAAAGGATGGAAAGGAAAACAGAGGAGGAAGGGAGACACAGAGGTAAAACCAATGAGACTCGCTTAAGGATGGAAGAATATTCTCTATTATTCGTTCATTTCCGAGGGTTCAGACGCACGGCAGAAATAATCCGGTTTGGCACCGCTTTAACTGCCATGGCTCAATGCGGTGCAATTCTGGGAACTGCGGCAAGGTTTTCTTTTTTGTGGCCAGGTGAAAAGCAAGCAATCTTCCTTTCCATTTGAGCCGTCCTGAAGGACTATTAAAACTGAAAGCTTCCGGCGCGGAGAAGCGTTTCCAATTTCTTTGCCTTGTTAAAATTGGAGAGTTACAGATTTGGGAGCGAACCCTCCAACCGTTTCGGCAGGGAGCGTCCGGCCGAATCCTCCGTCATCCCACTTTCTCAAAATGTCCCGGTTTCTCTCTCTCTCTGGTCCCTTAGTCCTCAGCTTACTTGAATTGCTGCAAACCAAGTTCAAAATTAATGGGGGAGAGGAGAAGAGCAAGCAGAATCTCCCCTTTCCCAGTAGGCTTAGGAAATATTGGAAGGTATATGGAAGGGGCCTCAAAGGTCATCCAGTCCAACCCATTGCTAAGCCGAGAGGCGGCGAGGAAAAGAGGAGGGAAATGTTGCCCTTTGGGCAAAAGCAACCTGCTGCAGCTTGTTCCGTCGTTCCTTATTCTGGCATCGCTTGGCCACAAACGTCCCAGTTTTCAACTCTGAAATGTTGGGAAGGTCTGGAACGCCTTCCATAGAAAAGGTCTTGGATTCAATCTCTGATATTTTTAAAGGAACAAGTGGCAAGAGATGGGGAAGATGTCCATCTGAGACCCTGGAGAGCTGCAGTTAACAGTAGGCAAGATGGACAAATGGTTCAAAGCAACGTAAAGCAGATTCCTGCCTTCTAAGGGGGAAAACCCCACAATTTCATGTTGTTTCCCACTACATCTCTAAGAAAAAAAGGCCAATAGGGATGGAAAGAATAGTGCCGTTATTCATTTTCTTTGCAAACATTAGCTCCTTTTACATTCAGACTAAAATCCGGAATGGATTGACCAGCCCAATGAAAACCAATGGGAAGCCATGGGTTCCTCTCTGCTCCAGACATGTTTCAGGAAACAATTCCTGAAGAAAACAAAAGGGACTTGTGAACGCTGAACACAGAGAACTGGTAATGAAAGTCCTTCCTTCCTTTCGTTCGTTTGTTTGTTCGTTCATTCGTTCATAAATACTTTTTATTTATTTTACACGTCATTACAACTATGTATAAGTTGTTTCCAAAGTCGCGGTGCCAAACAAAATAGGCCTCTCTTGAGAAACGCAAGCCAAGGGATGGATGGATGGATGGATGGATGGATGGATGGATGGATGGATGGATGGGGACCAGCTTGAAGGGGGCATAGTTTGCATCATGACCCTTGAAAAAAGCTTCCCTTTTCTCCTCGTTCTGCTTGAGATGGCATCGTCAAATAACGCATTTCCATCTGGGATCAGCCAAAAACAATGCGCTGGCCTTGGGGCACCTTCTACCTTCTGTCTCCTAATTGTGCCCATCGTCCCCGCAAGCTGGCACAGCCGTTTGCAAGAAACAAAGCATTGCCCCTGGCACCCTTCCTCCCCGATCCCATCATGCTTCAGCCTTTGGTTTCAGAGGAAGAAAAGAGGACAAATTGTTGGACAGGAGGGGGAAAGTACATTGTTGTTGTCTTTGTGTGACTTCAAGTGCTCTCCAACTTATGGAGACCCTAAGGCGAACCTATCATGGAGTTTTCTGGGGCTGAGAGTGTATGATGTGCCCAAAGTCTCCCAATGGCTTTCTATGGCCAAGTGGAGATTCGAACCCTGGTCTCCAGAGGCAGAGTCCAATGCTTAAACCATAAGCGAACACAAGTACCAGTTGACCGCAGTCGAAATGAAGGGAACTCAGATTGGAAGAAAGCAGAAAGGATGAAGAGGGTGCTATGGAGGGACGAGAAAGGACCCTTCCCAATAATAATTCGGTTGTTGTTGTTTTAAGAGGACTTGGGTACTAATGCTAGTCCCCAACATCCATGTTGATACGAAGACCAGAAAGGTGTAGACGGCACAATGGATCCATAACAACAAAGAAAACATTGCATCTCTGATCTCCTTCATGAAACTAATGGTTCTTGGTTGACCTTCCAAGATCATGCAAAACACTTGGCATGACAACCCAACCCTATATAAAAATCCATGCTCCACCAACCTCCTGTGAAGATGCCAACCAAACAGAGAGAACACTGAAAGGGGTAACCCTTGAAGGTCAGCAAAATGTGGCAAATAATACAACATGTGCCCCCCGCAGATGGCATTTTGTGCCACTCTTTGCTCACCCAGATCTACAAAAACCCGTCAACCACATCCGTCCATTTCACAGATCCTTGTGTCTCTCCCCAGCCTTGCAAATATCGTACAAGTATGGGCTTCCTCTGCCTTTTGACGCCTCACTTTCTGACAACTCGCTCTTTCAACGCTTGCAAATTATAGACACATTGCATTAATTTGATGGGGGTTCCCCTCTTTTGACAGTTCTACTTCCTTACAAGGCTCACTTGGGGCCACTCACATACACATAGTGTCTCCCATTTGCCGCACACTGGACCAGATGCATCTGAGGAAGTAGACTTTAGTCTACAAAGGCTCACGCTGCCAACTTCTTTCTTCAGTCAGTCTCAAAGGTGCCTGTGTGGCTGTTTGTATCCAGAGCATATGCGCACAATTCACGCCGCTTTCCCTAGTAAATTAAGCTGGGCTTATAGGGCGGGGGCCGAGGTGATCCAGAGGAAGGTGCCCGCTCCTATGCCAGCCCCCCACACTTCACCCACCGCTGTTCACGCTTCCCTGGCAAAACCTGTCATTCCCACTCCAGCCTCGCGTCGCGTGTCAATCATGGCTTGTCAAGATCTGCGAAGCCGCCCACCTCTGTCACAGCGCCCCCTGCACTGCGTGGGCATGCCAAGGTGGAAGGCGTGGCAGAAGAGCTCCCTGCCAGGTCCTGGCAAGACTGAGCTTCTTCTGGTTCGTCTGATGGGGATGGAGGGTATTGCCACTTTTGTATGGGAACAGGGATTGCAGTTTAGGGGTCCTGGCTGTTTCAGTTCTAGCATCCCAACCAGCTTTGCACAGCGCATAGTTATCTGTGGGTTTTTCAGGATGTGCGGCCACTTTCTATAAGAACCTATTCCTGATGTTTCGCCTGCAACCATGACTGGCATGGAAGTGTGTGGGGTCTATATACCTGTGGGAGCCGCACAACACACTTCCGGGTTGCGCCAATCAGCACAGGACAACGCACAAACTACCTCCACCATGCAAAACTCGGTTTCGTGGCCGTGCCCGAAATCGAATCCTGGACACCAGAGTCACAATCCGACACTTAAACTGCTACATTGCCCTATCCAAGAAAGGAGAAACAAAGCAATATAAGGATAGCATTACTCCCATCTGATTCCAAAGGCGGCAAGCCAAGACTTTAGAGCAATGGCACCCAAACTTCAGTCCTTTGGGCGTTATGGACTTCAACTCCCAGAAGCCCCAGCACACTTAGCCAACAGGAATTCTGGGAACTGACATCCCAAACTTCTAGAGGAACAAAGTTTGGGGACCACTGCTTTGGAGTTGCAAGTGTAGAACCAAAACATGATCACAGCAGATATTCCACTTGGAACAAATCGGGGACAAAGACCCTAGAAATCCCCCCTACGCTTGCATATCCCATGGATTCAATATTATTATTATTATTATTATTATTATTATTATTATTATTATGGTATTTATACTTTTCAGCCCCAATCTTCCCATTTATGCAATGAAATGGGCCTACATTCTGCCCCTGTTTGTACCCAACGTTGCAAATGGTTTTGCATCTGACTCTTTCTTTCCAACTTGATTCACCATAAAATCTTTGCATTTATTTCATTGGCGATTTCTCAACGCTCTCCAGGATTAATTTTAAGGACGGCAGAAGGGTCTGCTGCGGGGACCGCTGGGTTTTCCAACCCAAAGGACAGTCTGGTTTCCAGCCACTTGGACTTCAAAGTCCGCAGCGTAGGCAATTTTACCTACATAAAAAGACCTTTTTTTGCTCCTTTCCTCTCCACTTCTCTCTCGCTCGCTCTCTTTTAAACCACATCATCAACTAAATTGCGGCGATGTGTTTGATGGAACGCAACAAAGATGTCATGATAAGAACGGCGGCCTCTTTTTTTATCAGGAAGGACTGGCTGTGAAAAGATAGCCAAAGATGAGAAGGAGCAGCCCACTAAGAGAGGGCAAAAGGTTTATCCATGCCATGCCATGCCCATTTTCTCAAGAAGCCCCCTTCCAGCCCCATTCTCTGGCCTGATTCCCACTACCTTTTAAACTGGATCGCAAATTGGTTTGAACTGGTTTCAAAAGATCCTGGTTTCCATTTAAATCAAATCACCGAAGCGATTCGGAGAGGGGGGGCCATGCGCCAGACCCATTTAACCCACATCTTTTTGACGCTGGTATTTTCCACGTCTTTTCGGATAAACCGATTCCGCACAAGTGTGAACCAGATGCGGATCGGAATCAATTTAAATGTACCCTTCGGACGACCAGAGTGGGTCCATTTTGAACTGATCCGTTTGTGAATGTGAACCACAAGTGGGTTATTTTACACGAGGGAAATGCGATCAAGGGAAACGTAGTGGGAACCATGCTCCGCTGTCAAATCGATCCATCGATTCGGATTGCAGACCACTTTTTGCATAAGTGGGAATGAGGCCTTAAAATAGCCCCTTTGGGATCATCCTAGCCCCGACGTTGCTGGGGGGCATGTCTCTCCCCCCGAGCTACGATTCCCCTTCAAGCTCCGCCAGCCAGACTCATCCATTTTTTAAAAGCCCGCTTTCCACTTAAAAAGCGCCCATTTAAAAATAACCCTTTGAACACATCCTCAGCCCTCAAATCCCTGTTAAGCAACAGGGACTGTTTCTGCTAAGTCAGGGATGGAGAAAGAACAGAGCAGAGATGCTCAGAACAAGGAGGGAAAGCCTCTCTTCCTTGGGCAAAATAAAAGGGGGGTCCTGGCCGCAAACCCCCCCCCCACGGCAATGGCAGCGGCAAAGAGGATGGCGCAAATCGGAGGAGAGGCAGAGCGGAGAAGGAAAAGCGCATTTCTAGGTGGGCCATTTGCACTCCCCACCTGCGGCAAACTGCAGTGGCAATTTTTGAAAACACTGTAATAAATGGGGGAGAGCTGCAAAGAAATTGCTTAGAGGATGCCTGCAGACTATAGGCTGCATTTTGCCTCCCCCTGCCCTCCTCGGGCGATAATAGAAGAATACATTGCTATACACGGAAAGGGCCGCTCCGTCGAGTAATACCAGGAGTCCAGAATAAGAGGGGTTGGTAGCGAGGCATAGTGGTCTGAGTGCCGGACTATGAATCTGGAGACCAGGGTTCAATTCTCGGCTCGGCCTTGGAGAGCCACTGGGTGTGGCGCACACTCTCAACCCCAGAAAACCCCATTGTAGGGTTGCCTTTGGTAGCCGTCAGATGGAAACAACAAGAAGGAACGCAACAAGTGGGAGGTGAGTTCATTGTTCAGGGACAAAGCTTGTCCCATTGAGAGCCATCTGAAGGGCTATCCTATGGGAAAGGAGTCCATATCCCATTTCAGGACCTGGATGCTCAAGGCAGACATCCGCTACACCTTGAGCACACAGACAGTGGGCACAGCTGGCAAAGGGGCAGAAGAATCATAGAATCATAGAATCATAGAGTTGGAAGAGACCACTAGGGCCAGCCAGATTTGTCAGTACCCATCCCCATGCTGCAAAGGGAAGACTGCCCCATGCAATGCCCAGTGCATGAGTGCTGGATGATCAAGACACACATCCGCTACACCTTGACCACACAGACAGTGGGCAAAGGGTCAGAAGATAGCCAGACAGCTTTGCCAATGCTCATCCCCACCCTGCAAAGGGGAAACTGCCCCATGCTATGCCCAGTGCATGAGTGCTGGATGCTCAATCTGCTATACCTTGATCACACAGTCAATGGGCACAAGGTCAGAAGATAGTCAGATTTGCCAATACCCATCCCCATGCTGTAGAGAGAAGACTGCCATATGTCATGCCCAGTGAATGAGTGCTGGATGCTCATTGTACACATCCGCTACACCTTGACCATGCAGACAGTGAGCACAGCGGTCAAAGGGGCAGAGGATAGCCAGCCAGATTTGCCAATGCCCGTGCCCACAAACAGAAAACTGCCCTGGGTATGAGCGCTCGCAGCTACTGGTGGGCCAGAACTTTGCCATGCTTTGCAAACACAACGCACAGACACACCGGCACTGGCAGGAGCCACAACTGTGCCAGGAATTGCACAAGTGTCAAGGCCAAAGCTGAAACCTCTCCGCACCCCGCAATACACTCGATGCCCAGCCGGTTTCAGTCATTAGCTCATCATCTCCAGACTCCGGGACAATTAATCCTATTTCTTTTGCCCCCTGGGGACCCGGTCCGCCTGCATCCCAGCGCATGGTCGGCATAGCAACCAGCCAGCAGCCTGATCCGGGGACATCCATGCCCCCCCCCTCTCTTTGCCGCAAAGAAAGAGAGAAGGGAGGGATGGGGAAAGGGGAAAAGAAAGCAAGAAAGAGGTGAGATGGCTGCAACTGCAAGCAACAAAAGTCAGATAGGTCCTGTATACCAAATTGTAAGCTCCGTCAGGATATTTCTTTTTCTCCCCTTGCCCCTTTTTGCTTTGGAAAGGAGAACGCTTGTCTTGGCCCCCCTTCTCCAAATTGCTTCAGTGAAGTGGGAACCCGGGTCATTTGAAGCGGTTCAAACTGATGCGCGATCCGGTTTAAAAGGTAATGGGAATCAGGCCCTGGTACGGTTGCCAAGAGAAGCTTGGATAGTAAAAACAAGTGGGTCAGAGCAAGGATGAGTTCATGTTTGGGGAGGTAACAGATACCCCTGTTCTCTCCTCCTTCCACCCTCTTTCCTACATATGTGCGCAGAAGACATGCCTTCTGCGCGTGGATTTATCAAGACCACAGAGCAAGGTTTGTCTTGGCACAGAAACACGCACAAAGCTCTCTGGAGAATCTGGAGCGTCTCCTTTAGCAGCGGCAACTCCTGCTGCGAAGAAGAGAACAACATTTCGGCACTCGCTCCTCCTTCGACTGACTGGCAGCAGCTTGGAAAGGTTAGCCTTTTGGAATACAACTCCCAGGGCTCCCAAAGTCGCTCTCCATCTCTGATTCACACACAGAGAGACACTAACAGAGCTAGGTTTTCCCATCTCCGATGCTACCATCTCTAAGCATCATGGAAACTAGACTCTCCAGTCCCAAGGAAAGACCACAACTCAAGGGACCTGGAATCCTACTGAGTCGTTGTTGTTGTTGTATACCTTAAAGTTGGTGGACCTATAAAGGAATTTTCTTGGCAAGATTTGTTCAGCGATGGTGCTGTTCTTATCGATGTGTGTGTTTAATTCTGTTCTTTTTTCCCAGCCTGCGTTGTACGTTTTTAATTGGATTTGGTCTCCTTTGACACACGTTACCAAATCAACTTTTCTCTTCCTTTGGCTTGCCTTTTGGGGTCGAGGGACAAGCTGAAATGTTTCCGATTAGGTAGGCTTTCAAGCCCCCCCAGTCAAGGTCGGCGGGTCGCTCTGCCAGCGAGAATTACGCTTTTCCAGACGGCCGGAGAGGGTCAGCTGGGCAACGCTCAACCTCGACAGGGCTGGGAGGGTGGGAAGGCAAAAGCCATTTAAAAACACCACCTAATGTGCATGCGCACGCATGCGGCATTCAACCCCTTCCCCACATTGCCTGCATGTCGGTCGCATCCTCCCAGTAATGCTTCCCCCAGTAGGGCTTGCTCCGATCTTTCTCCAGAGTACTAGTAAAAATGCAAAGTCGTTCCATCCCGATGTGCGCCATCCCTATGCACCACCTTCATACCCTCCAACCGTCTCAATTTGGGAGGGACAGTCCAGACTTAACCCTCTGCAATCCCACTTTCTCGGGTGCTTTTAAAATGCCCCGGCTTCTCTTTCCACCTCCCACTTTCCGCCTTCTTCCTCATCTTATTTCAAGTGCTGCAAACTAAGATGCCAAAGTAGTTTGCACTCAGTTAACTCAATAGCAGGGGAAAGGAGTAGAGAGGCTCAATCTTCCCAGCAGACTCAGGCAAGAGCAAACCACTGCAGCCTCGCATAGCTTGTCTGTTTATCCTCATGAGTAACTTTTATCACCTTGACCACTCTCTAAAGCTGCTTGGCTACACTTGTGTCGGCAAACCTATCCTGGGGTTTTCTCAGCAAGATGTGTTCAGCGGAGGTTTTCCATGGCCTTTCCTTGAGGCTGAGAGAGTGCGACTTAACCAAGATCAGCCAGTGGGTTTCATGTGCTAGCCGGGAATCGAACCCTGGTCTCCAGAGCTGTGGTCCAACACTCAAACCACACTGCTTACACAACCCCCCCCCCCCAAAAGGTACACACTGCCCTCCTCTTACTCTCTTTCCCAGTGCATCCTCTTTAAAACCAACCACAGGCCTCTTGTATATTAATGGCATCTTATTTGTATTGAATGCATCATTAATGTTAATGATCCCTTGGAGTCCTCCCCCCTCCCTCCCTGGACAGAGAGTATTAATTGCTCGTGTTGTAATTAAATATTAAGGCCGGGATGCTTCACACGCTTTGCACAGCTGGATTGCAGGGGTGCGCATGCGTGCGCATGGGAGTGCGAGAGAGACCAAGGCCAGTGGTGCAAAAGAGTCCTTCAGATCCCCTGCTGCCGTTTACAGAAATACGCTTTGTGTGCTTGCAGCATCTTAATGCTTAGTTTAATGAAGTATGGACGATGGGATGCGCTGTCGCAAGTTACTGATGAATTATAGCTCCCTATATCCCTTGGAAAGGTGCATAAGCAAAGCTATGTAGAGTAACGGTTGCATTGGGATTTGCAAGGACAGTCCTGTGAAAACTTGGTCGGAAGCAGGATCAACCCCAAGAAAAAAAGGAAATGTGGGAATATTTAGATCTATAATCAAATAGGGTATAAGGCCATTCAAAATCTGAACTACTACAATGTGCTTTCATTATACTGTGTAGCCACTCATGCCTCAGTTCTGACAACCTATGACTATTGTGAACATCTTTGGTTTCTGAATCAAGTTTTCATGTTTGGCTACAGAAGCATGGATCTCTGAACTGCAGCGATCCTGGACATGACCAGCAAAATACCTCTATGGTTCCATCCGCACTGCGGAAATAATCCAGTTTGGCACCACTTTAACTGGGTACGGTGCTAAGGAACCTTGGGAATTGTAGTTTGCAGTGGCCCCAGAGCTTTCTGACAGAGAAGGCAAAATGTCTCACCAAACTACCATTCCCAGAATTACACAGTATTGAGCCATAGTAGTTAAAGTGGTATCAAAGTGGATTGTGTCTGCAGTGTGGACAGACCCATAGATACATGCCGCACCACTTTGTTTTTACAAGTGAGCTCAAAAATGTATCTGCTTTTTTAATACACAATTGAGATTTTCTTGCAGTATAGCCACCGCAACCCATCCCTCGCGCATTTAATTGTGAGGCCACAAAGACAGGTCTCGGCTATGCATTTAACAGAGCACATAATTATGAGCATATGCAAGCTTTCGAGTTCCATCAGACTCTTGTGGTCCGCGGATTACTTTTAGAGGAAGCTGTGTCATATGGGGAGGTACATATGGCAACGAGAAAATGCAAACAGACCCTTTTCCTACACATGCCCATGTGTTCCGATTATGTTCACTTGCGGAAATGTTTCCCGTCGCCATATGGGCAGCATCCTCATGTGACACAGCTACCTCTCCGTATCGTCTGCGGACCATGAGGCTGACTAAACACAAATGCTTGCGTGCGCTTGTAACAACCTGTGGATTACTCACTGCAATGTGCAAAGTGCAAAAAAGCAAAAATGCATGGCAGGGAGCAATGTGCTTTTTTGCACATGTTCCAATCGTGAATGCACAAGCAACTCAGTGGAGGAAAGGGTCCCATTATGTTAATCTGAGCATCACAATCCAGCAACGGGATGCACTGGGCTTGCGTCTCATAGGTCCCAATGGGGTTTGGGGATGGAGGGGTTTACACTGACCTTTGGATGTCTGGTGCACCTCACTGGTTCCTCTCCCTGCTCCCCCTTCTGAGTAGAGTAGGGACCCTCCTAGAGAAGGAGAACCACAGCATTAGGGAAAAAATGGCCAGAGGAAGAACCTCCATCCCCAAGTACACCATGTACCCCCAACCCATATGCGCACACATACACATATCACACCCGCCAACGTTATCATACCCGACAATCGGGACACATAGGACCGAGCAACATCAGAAGGCGCCCAAGACTGGCAAATGTCATTAATAAGGAAGAACACGCTAACTAGAAGATGCCGCAGCGGTTTGCTTTTGCCCGATCCAACTGGGAAGGTCAGAATTCTGCCCCTGCTGTGTTCATTGAATGCAAATTCCTTTTGCACTTTTAACCTGTTTGCAGCAAGCAGTTTACTATTGCAAAGGGAATTGTATTTGTTCATTTATTTCATTTAATATCCCGCCTTTCTCCCCAGAGGGACCCAAGGCGGCTCACAGGCAAAACCTATAAAATGATTCTAAAATTCAAATAATTAAATCTCATCTATATACACTCATCCCTCCATATTTGCAGCTTTGATATTTGCAGATTTGATTATTCATGGATTTGATTACTACGATCCTCTCTAGGAATATCTAGGTCCTCCTCCAGTGCAACTCTGTGGTCAACTTTAACTAAAAGTGGCCCTGAAAGACCTAGAGATTCCTAGAGAGGACACTCTACTAGGCCTTTGTAGCTCCTCCAGTGAAACTCTATCATCAACTTTAAAAGTGGCACCGAAATACCTAGAGATTCCTAGAGAGGACACTCTACTAGGCCTTTGTAGCTCCTCCAGTGAAACTCTAT
>NC_056530.1:27038023-27041443 GCF_019175285.1 Sceloporus undulatus
GGTCAGTGTCTGTTGGACGTTGATCATAGAGTTGCACTGGAGGATCTAGAGATTTCTAGAGAGGACACTCTACTAGGCCTTTGTAGCTCCTCCAGTGAAACTCTATGGTCAACTTTAAGTTAACTAAAAGCTGTCCTGAAAGACCTAGAGATTCCTAGAGAGAATACTCTACTAGGCCTTTGTAGCTCCTCTGGCGTAACTCTATGGTCAGTGTCTGTAGGACATGGACCACAGAGTTGCACCAGAGGACCTAGAGATTCCTAGAGAGGCGTCAAACATGGCGTTTTTGTTATTTGCGTTTTTTCCATATTCACGGGGGTCTTGTGCCCCTAACCTTAGCAAATGTGGAGGGTCAAGTGAATATAAAATCACATAAAATATGTACAATAAAATCACTTAAAACAGAGTTAAGTTAAAAACGGACTAAAAGACATTCTCTGCTATTGTTGCTGTTGCTGTGTGCTTCCAAGTCTAACTTATGGTGACCCTTACTACTACTATACTTATTTATATCCTGCTTTTCCCTTACATTGGGTCTCAAAGCGGCTCACAATTCAAAATGGAAATGCAATCAAAATTATGCAGAAAGTGAGCATCAAAACACAATTCAACTCTTACAATATTGAAACGCTTGCAGTATACAAACACAAAGCGTCACTAGGGTTGGCATCCCCCCACAGTGCCATAACCCATGGTCTCACCCCTTGTATTGACCTCCTGCAATAACCACATCATACAGTATCCTTGGCCATATTTTTTGCACCAACGTTACTCATCAATTGCAACTCCCATACAAATTTTGGGAATTAAAAAGAAATTAAATTACAGTACCATACGCACAGCCTTAATGTATTCACATGTACATCGTTTCATGGGGTTGAAGCAAAAAATTGGTAAGAGGTGATGTTTTTAAAGAAAATTCCAAATAAAAAAGTTTTGTTTTATTTTTCATTATATCTTTATTAGTTTGACAACACGCAATAAAGATAAAAAACATTTAAACAGGCAAAAGCAAATAAAACAATTACATACGCCAACAGATACTACAACATTATGCATCTTCCTGAACTTCCAGTCTCACTTTCCCAAGCATTAATAATTCTTTTTACTTTGGGGATTTCAGCAACAAATGCATTCCCGATATTGCTCTATTTCCGCAATTGCGTGTGATGATCATTTGCGCTATTACTCACCACTTTCCCTTTATTCACGGGATGCTTTCAATGTGCTTTAATCTCTCTTTTATGCCGAAATCGGCCCCGGTGTGATAAACTCCTGTAAGTGGTTTACAATCTGTACACCCAATTGCCCACAATAATGTGGGCACTAACGGAAAGAAAGAGGTTGGCACCATGCGCTTTCGTAGACTTATGTCTACTTCCTTGGATGCATTAGACTTAAGTCTACGAAAGCTCCTGCTGCCAACTTCTTTCTTCCAGTGAGTCTCAAAGGTGCTACAAGATTTCTTTGTATACTGATCTTACAGAATAATACAGCTATGTCTTTCAATTCTGCCACCCTGAAGAGAACATGCCCGACGTCTTCTGATTTTGGAAGCTAGGCAGGGTTGGGATTCCCACCAGAACGGAATAATAGGGATTCCCAGGAAGCGGCGTCACTAGGGTTGGTGTCATTCTGTGCGGTGCCCACTTTTTCCCTTCTGTCCTGGTGCCTCTCTGACCAGTCCCTTGGCAGGTGATTATCTGTTGCTCAGTGACACATGGAAAGGGCTGCCAGGGAGTGGGCAGCAAGGCAAGTGAAGTTGGGACAAAGGGTAAGGCTTCTTCTTTGGGTTTCCCTGCTGCCAGGCAGTGAGGACGCTGGCAGGCACATGCATGCATCTGCCACCCTCACCTTCCTCCCCACTGCCCTGGTTCCCTTAGGGAAGGGAAGTAGGGCAGTGTAAGTGCGGTAAGTGCGCTCCGCACCAGGTGACACCCCAAAAAGGGGGTTTAAACCCGGTCTGGCCCTTACTGTGGGTGTGTATGCAGTGCTGCTGCCATGCAGCAATGGGTGCATGGCACTGCCAGCCTCCCTGCTGCTCTGGCTCTCTTGGAGAAAGGAGCCAGGGCAACAGGGAGGTTGGCAGTGGCATGCACTCATTGCTGCATGGCAGCGGCACTGCATACACACCCACAGCAAAAGCCAGACTCCCTTTTATGGAGTGTCACCCGGTGCGCACCGCACTTACCCCACTCCCTTGGTGACACTATTGGTAGGACAAGTTAAAGGAAGAGTCTGCTAAACTGCAGTGGTTTTCACATTTTGAGGTCTTCTGGCAGCTAAAGTGGTGAACCGTTTTGGGCCTCCTCCACACTCCTTTGAGAGCTGTTTAGAAGTCCGTTCAAAGCCCAACACAAACCTGGGATTTCACTGTACGGCCTTGTGGTAGCCACTGTATGCCTTCAAGTCGTTTCCAACTTATGGCAACCCTAAGGCAAACCTATCTTGGGGTTTTCTTGCCCAGATTTGTTTAGAGGTGGTTTGCCATTGCCTTCCCCTAAGGCTGAGAGAGTGTGACTTGCCCAAAGTCACCCAGTGGGTTTCATGGATGAGCTGGGATTTGAATCCTGCTCTCCAGAGTTGTAGTCCGACTACTCCATGCAGGCTCACCATAAAAACCCTAGTCTCCAGAGCTGCAGTCCAATGCCCGAACCACTGTGCCACAATGTCCGAGCGGCATTTAAAAGTGGCATGGAACCGTTCTGACCGTGCAACAGAGATAAAACTCTTGATGCTTTGCAGCTGTGCCATTTTTCGGTGCGAAAACCAAACCCCGATCGGAACGGTGAGGCACACGCAGCTCAGGAGGCGAGGAGGACCGCCATGAGGTTATCCCTGTTGAGCATCTCATACTCCAGCTACGTATTTGCACAGCGCAAAAGCTGGTTCTTGCCCTGGCATCCTCCATAAAGACAAGTAATTCTGGGTTTCAGGTGCTCCGACTCTACCCACCCCAGGCCTGCAAGCTGCAATTATCCGCAGAGCGAAAGCAGCTAGGCCAAGCAGCAGGTTGGCGAGGGATGATGGCAAGCTTATCTGTCAAGCAAACGTGCACAAGTGCCCTCCTTTTCCACATTTCCGCGTCTGGCCCACGTTTCCTTCTGACCACTTCTGCTTCGCGTGGGCTGAAATCCATCCAAGGCTGCACCCGCACTGCAGAAATAACGCAGTTTGGTGCCGTTTTAACTGCCATGGCGCAATGCTATGCAATTCTGGGAATGGTAGTTTGTGAGATATTTAGCCTTCTCAGAGCGCGCTGGGGTCACTACAAATGGGTGGGTTTGTGGGAGATTTTATTGTATTGTATTTGTATTTTAATGTTGTACGTCACCTCGATCTCATTGAAGAGGCAGGGTATAGATGATGATGATGATGATGATGATGATGATGATGATGATGATGATGATGATGATGATG
>NC_056530.1:27041453-27073580 GCF_019175285.1 Sceloporus undulatus
GAGCCATGGAAGCTAAAGTGGTGCTTTATTTCTGCAGTGGGGCAGCAGCCTAAGTTTTGTAGGGGATTTTTTGGTGGGGATTGGTTTATAATTTGACATTATAAAGGCTTCCGGTTAAAGGAAAAACGCGGTGCAAAGAGCGGTGTATGTTTAAGTTGGCTTAGTTTTACTCTGGCGCATGGTTGTTGTGCGCCATCTAGTCGTTTCCGACTTATGGCAACCCTAAGGCGAAGCTATCATTGGGTTTTCTTGGCAAGTTTCTTCAGAGCAGGTTTGCCATAGCCATCCTCTGAGGCTGAGATAGTGTGACTTGCCCAATGTTACCCAATGCATTTATATGGCTGAGCCAGGATTCGAACCCTGGTCTCCAGAGTCACTGCCCAATGCTCAAACCTCTATGCCACGCTTGCTCTCTTGGTTCACCATTATCTTTAATTTAATGTATTGTTTTAATGGGCTTTTGAAAAATGGCTATTGTACTGTAGTATTTTTATTGGCAATGTGTTACCATTTGCAATGATTCAAGAGAGAGCCAGCATAGTGCAGTGGTTTGAGCATTGGATCAATGTTCGAGTTCCCTGTTCAAGCATTAAAAACCCACCTTCTCTCAGCTTCAGTGGATGTCTATAGCAATCCATGAATGAACATGCCAAGAAAAACTTACGGCAGAGTCGCCGTAAGTCAAAAAACAACTTGGAGGCACACAAGAACCACAAAATTGTGTCCTTCAGGGCTATGGCTTTCTTCACATGGAGCAGAGCTTTAATATACTTTCAACAACTTGGTTGTTGGAACTATATCCCTCTATTCACTATGAAGGTTGGAAAGGGGATTCTGGGCGTTAGAGTCCAAGAGTAATTCCATAAATTGTTCACTGACATTGCTTTAGTTAAGGTAAGGGATATGGGGATGCGCAATTTTTAGTTGCACACATGTCTGTATCTGTTTATGCATTTTCTTGCAACCCGCCTTGATCCTTTTGGAAAGGGGGGGATATAAGTTATTGTTATTATTATTATTATTATTTTTATTATTATTATTTTTATTATTATTATTATTATTATTATTATTCTCAGTTTTGCGCAGGACCTGTGCCTGCGCACCTTTGAAATGCTTGCACCCAGGATGCATCATCCCATGAGCACTTCTTTAAAAACAGGAGGGATCCAACATTTGCAACCCGGACTTTAGCGACGCGTCGCTTTCCGCTTGCGTTGCATAACGGCCTGCTGCTTCGTTTTATGTTTATTAGGGGATTGATACCTTCTGGGTGCCACAACAGAGAAATGTCCTCCTTGCACATCCCCTCCAAATGTGCCTCGGAGGGCGGCAAAGAGACAGAAGGCTGTCCTCAAATGGCTCAAGCGGACAAGATGATTCATATTTCGGGGGGTCAGGTCCCTGGAGGAAACTTCAAGGTTTGCAATAAAGGATAGAAAATGTTGTTTTGAAAGAGGACAACAGTGGGAGACAACCCCACATAGAATGTGTTGCATTAGCTTGGATGGAAAGACTTGTGCCACTTTAGCCAGCAGCCTCTGTTTCTCTCCATGTGGCCATGTTCTGGAAGAGTTTGTTCCTGACGTTTCGCCAGCATCATCTGTGGCTTTGGCATCTTCAGAGAACACTGGCATAGAAGAGAGTGGGGTGAATACACACACACACACACACACACACATATATATATATATATATATATATAGTGTAACCCTGGCAGGAAGGTGTATATATATAAACCCCACTCTCTTCTATGCCAGCATTCTCTGAAGATGCCAAAGCCACAGATGCTGGCGAAACGTCAGGAATAAACTCTTCCAGAACATGGCCGTGTGGCTCGAAAAACCCACAAAAATGATAAGAGTGGGTGCACTTTGAACAATGGGATTTATTTTCACGTTGGTTCAAATTGACTCACTGCTTTTACTCTAGTTGAGACTAAGCAATGGGATTCAGGATGCCATGTATGTGCATGGCAGCATTAAGTGTGTGGTTGGGAGGCATCCTGCTATTCATAATGTTCCTCAACCGTCTCCAAAATCTGGCTCAAATACATGTCACAGGTGCATCCATTGAGCCGGCGCAATGTCACGGTTGCAATGTTTGTTTAGGGAATCATGGTTTCTGTTCCCGCCGAGCCACCGAACTTCCCTGCGTGGTCTTGGACCAGTCTCTCTGGCTGCACCTGCACACCAGAAATAATGCAATTTGTTGTTGTCGTTGTTGTGTGCCTTCCAGTCATTTCTGACTTACGGAGGACCTATCATGGCAAAATGGGTTCGGGGGATGTTTGCCCTTGCTTTCGTCCGAGAGAGTGTGACTTGCCCAAAGTGGGTTGCACGGCTGAGCTGGGAATCAAACCCTGATCTCAATACTCAATAATCAATATTCAATAGTCAAACCACTATGCCACGCTTGCCATTTGACACAGACTTAACTGCCGTGGCTCCATGCTATGGAATCGTGGGAATTGTAGTTTGTTGTGGCACCTTGAAGATACCAGATCTGGTCTCCAGAGCTAAGCAGGGTCAGCATGGGTTAGAACTCGGATAGGCCAATGAATATCAGGTGCTATATTGCAGAGGAAGGAGCTAGCAAAACCTATGAGTATCCCTTGCCAAAGAAAGCCCTGTGAAATTCATGGCGTCGCCGTAAAATCAAGCCACAACTTGAAAACACACACACACAGTTTTATTATAAAGTTGTATATTTTGATTACACATATTTGTTCCAGTTTGCTTTATATTGTATTGCACCATTGTTGTTTTGTACCTCTGTCTGGATAACTTGTCTTGCAATTGTATTGCATTACTCATTCCCCTATATTTTGTATTGCGTGTTGGAGTTGCTGCTTTTGTTGTTCTTTGACTTGTAAAACACCATGTATACCGATGGCGCTATGCAATAATAATACTAATACTACCACTAATACTACTAACAGTAATGATGATGCAAGATTCCAGTTCTTAAGGCTCTGAATTGTAAAAGAAATATGGGAAGCTGTCTTATGCTTTCAGGCCCTTGTTCTATATCTAACATATACAAGGCGGTCATCTGGTGCTCCAAATATTATTGGACTGCAAGTGCTAGTAGCCCCTGCCAGCCTTGCCAATGGTAAGGAATGATGGGAGTTGTAGTCCAACAGTATCAAGATTCCTGCTTCTCGTGCAATTCCTTATTAGAAATGGGCCTCTGGGGTTTCATACGGACTCTAACAAAAGAGACCAAAAATCAATGTTTGCAACAAGCCACAGAAGTATGGCCCTTGCAGCCGAGGAGCGGTTGGATCGGCCATCTGGTTTCCAATCCTGGGATGCCTTTGAGCTACGCATCAAACCCATGCGCTGTCAATGGAAATGAGCGGGACTTAGAAGACCTGGTTTGAAAGTCCCACTTGGTCATAAAAACACATGAGATGGCCTTACGCTTTTCTGCTTTATCCTAACTGTGTGTATTGCGTGGTTTTTAATCACTAGGTAAAATCACATTGTGAGAGCAAGTGTGGCGGTGTAGTGGTTAGTGCACTGGACTCTGACTCTGGAGACCAGGGTTCAAATCCCGGCTCAGCCTTAGAAACCCATTGGGATAGTCAATGGCAATGGCAAGCCCTGCTCTGAACAAACAAGAAAAACCCATGGGAGGGTCGCCATAAGTCAGAAATGACTTGAAGGCATGCAACACAAACAAAACCATGAAGTCAAGGGCTTTCATGGCCGGCATCCATAGTTGTCTTGTGGGTTTTTCGGGCTCTGTGGCCATGTTCTAGAAGAGCTTGTTCCTGACGTTTCGCCAGCATCTGTGGTTGGCATCTTCAGAGGAGGCTGGCATGGAAGTATATATACCCCACTCTCTTCCATGCCAGACTTCTCTGAAGATGCCAGTCAAAACATTAGGAATAATCTCTTCTAGAACATGGCCACAGAGCCCGAAAAACCCACAAAAGGCTATAGATACAAAATCATTAGCATTGGGTAAAATGACAGTCATTCCCAGATGTGTGGCATGCAGTTCCTGGAAGATGTAGTCCAGCACATACTGGAATGCATTGGGAAAGGCTGAACTTGAAGAGCAGAAATGTGCAATTGGTACCATATCAGATTTTCTTAGACTGCAGCTCCCATCATCCCCGGCCACCACAGTCAATGATAAAATCAGGAAGTCGACTCATCGTTGGAGTTGCCATCTAAAAACATCTGGATGTCCACACAATGCCAAGCCCAGATTTAGAGGAATACATTATCCACGATCCACAAAGCATTGGGCAATTTTGAAAACTGGAGAGAGAGGCGACACATTTTGTAAAAGGTTTTGTCTGAATCAGGATTGTGATGATATTGGACTACAACTCCTATCACGCCTCACCTTCCTGCCTTATCCCATATAACCTATACTTAACCTATACCAGTTAAGTATATATGGCCACATCGTCCCGATGTCAGCAACCTGGCCGGGTGCGATACGCACACGCCTCGGCTCTAAACCCCACCATCTGTAAATCCGTAACAAACGGAGCAGCGTTGGCAAGAGATCAAGGGCAGAATCTGGCATTGGACCAGGTTTAGGAAAGATTAAGGAGCGTGGCAATTTAAGAGCTGAGCCTACAGAAACCTGGCACCTCCTGGGTAGGATGGCAAATACCCCCCACCATCCTGTATAGTCCCTTCGAGAAAGATTTCATCTTCTCCTCCGACTGGTAGGCCCTCCTAAGCTTTCTAAGCTGTGCCCGATAAAGGGAGCTGTGATGCCAGCCAGCTGCTACGGCTGGTTGGCTGCTCAATCGTCCCTTCCTGATGGGCAGTTCTGAATTCGACTTGCCTCCCAGGCCAACAAACAGCTTGCAGTAGAGGGGAAAATGGCACCTCCTCCATGGACAGAAAGGTCTAGGCCCTCAAGAGTGCCACTTCCAGCTCAAGCGTACCATAGAGTTGCACTGGAGGACCTGGAGTAAAGTTCTCTCTAGGCATTACTAGGCCCTCCAGTGTGACTCTATGGTCACCTTCCAGCTCAAGTGTCCCGTACAATTGCACTGGAGGACCTGGAGGAAAGTTCTCTCTAGGCATTTCTAGGTCCTCCATTGTGACTCTATGATCACCTTTCAGCTCAAGTGTACCATAAAACTGTATTGGAAGACCTAGAGTAATGTTCTCTCTAGGCATTACTAGGCCCTCCAGTGTGACTCTATGGTCACCTTCCAGTTCAAGCATACCATAGAATTGCACTGGAGGACCTAGAGTAATGTTCTCTCTAGGCATTTCTAGGTCCTCCAGTGTGACTCTATGGTCACCTTTCAGCTCAAGTGTCCGTAGAATTGCACTGGAGGACCTGGAGGAAAGTTCTCTCTAGGCATTACTAGGCCCTCCAGTGTGACTCTATGGTCACCTTCCAGCTCAAGCGTACCACTGAATTGCACTGGAGGACCTGGAGTAAAGTTCTCTCTAGGCATTTCTAGGTCCTCTAGTGTGACTCAATGGTCACCTTCCAGCTCAAGCGTACCATAGAGTCGCACTGGAGGAACTGGAGGAAAGTTCTCTCTAGGCATTACTAGGCCCTCCAGTGTGACTCTATGGTCACCTTCCAGCTCAAGCGTACCATTGAATTGCACTGGAGGACCTGGAGTAAAGTTCTCTCTAGGCATTTCTAGGTCCTCTAGTGTGACTCAATGGTCACCTTCCAGCTCAAGCGTACCATAGAGTCGCACTGGAGGACCTGGAGGAAAGTTCTCTCTAGGCATTACTAGGCCCTCCAGTGTGACTCTATGGTCACCTACCAGCTCAAGCGTAACACAGATGCTCACCTTCCACCTCAACGTTAGGAAGGACATCCTGACAGTAAGACCTGTTCAATGGTGGAATATTCTGCCTCGGAAAGTGGTGGAGCCTCCTTCTTCGGAGGTCTTTAAACAGAGGCTGCATGGCCATCTGGCAATGGGGTGCTTTGATTGTGAGTTCCTGCATGGCAGAATGAGGTTGGACTGGGTGGCCCTTGGGGGGGGGTCTTTTCCAATACATGATTTCATGTATTCTTGCATGGCAGAATTGGACTGGAAGGCCCTTGGAGGTCTCTTCTAACTCTATGATTCTATGTATTCCTGCATGGCAGAATTGGACTGGATGACCCGGGGGGGGGGGATCCTATCCCAACTCTATGATTCTACGATTCTATGTATTGCTGCATGGCAGAATTGGACTCTATGGCCCTTGGAGGTTCTCTTCCAACTCTATGATTCCTCCTGTCCATGGCGGACAACAGCTGCAGCCTACCGCCAGCCTGCAAGCTGAGACCCTGGCTTGGCAGATGTTGGCCCAACGAGCCCATTGCGCCTTCGTGGGCAAGCGATGCCAGCTCGCGCCAGCCGCCAGTAGACGAGTCCCCCAAGAACCGCGTCCAAAGCAATCAACAAAAAGCCAAACGCACAAGGCTGTTAATAATCAGATCATAAGCATAAGTCACACAGTTCATCAAAGCTCTGAAGCGGCACGAGATGAAACAGTGGTTCTTTGGCGCACTCATGCGCTCCCTCCCTCTCTCTCTCTCTCTGAAACATGCTTTTCTTTCTAAGAAATGTTCACAGACAAAACAACCAAACGGAGAGAAAAAATATCTACAAAATTCAGCTGCGTGAACAAGAGATTTGGAGGCAATGTCAGAAACCAATGAGATGGCAGAGGCGGATGGTCAGAGAGGAAGAAACGAGAGATGGAGAGAAAGAAAGAAAGAAAGAAAGAAAGAAAGAAAGAAAGAGAGAGAGAGAGAGAGAGAGAGAGAGATGGCAACAGGCTTGGGAGAAGGAGCAGAGGAGAAATTAAAGGACTCCATTTGTCGGAAAAGAAACATAAAACCATACCTTGGCTGTTTAGCGTCAGGTGAGCCGGACCTTGAAGGGGAAGGAAGGAAGAAAAAGAAAGAAAGAAAAAAGACGAGTCATATAAACGCACGGAAAAAAGGAGGGTTTTCCCCTCTATGCCACAATTTAAAAACATTTTTTAACTTGTGACAGACATCCGGGTCCCCCAGCAGATAGAGAGGGGAAGGGAGTTTGAGGGTCGGATGCCGAAACGAAAGCAAAATAAGGAGAGGAGAGAAGAGGAACGAAAATCCCGGACAGAACCAAAATGATAACAACAAGAGGAAGGGAGGAGAGGGGGGGAAAGAAGACCAGAACGAAACAATACGAAATAGAGAAATAAAATAGAACGTTTGGTTCGTTTTTTAAGGGTGTTTAAAAAAAAAAGCATTTCGGGCGCACGGCCACATTGCCCGGCGAGAGAGAAAATGCTTTTTTTTTCAGGGTGGTGGGGAGGACTACTTGGCAAAACCAAGCCGCCTTGCAGGGAGGGCGTTGCGTTGGCGGCCGGCGAGACTCGGCGTGAGCTCCAGGAAGGAAAATTTGTTAGTGGTGCAAAAGATAGATATAATATATATATATGTGTGTATTTGTTTGGAATACTAGGGCAATGTCACATTGGGGGACAAAACCAGACCCCTCCGACTCAACTTTGGTGACCATGGGACCAGAAGACATCATCCCAACCAACCAACCAACCAACCAACCAACCAACCAACCAACCAACCAGCATCTCTCACCCATAAACCGTAACACATTTTGCAACCCATATACTCCATGAACATTGCATTAAGACTGTGGAGGTCCCAGAGATCAACCACCGCTTTGGGTGGAAGATCGTAACCAGAGCCATAAGGTAGCAGAGAGAAAATGGCGAAGAATGCAAGGTGACCAGACATCCGCCTTTCCCAGAACATGTCCCCCATTTCAACCTTCTGTCCAGGAGGCGTTCCAAAAATGTCCTCCATCTGGAGCATGACGAAGACGCATGCATTTAGCTTTTCTTGGGTAATGTCTAACCCTTTTCTTCAGTATCCTACATTTTGTGGTGCTTTGCACTTAGGACATCTGGTCACCTTGGAAGAACGTAGGGATGGACATTCTCAGTCCATCAATTCCAGTGTTGTCTGGGGTCTCCCACTGGGCTCCAGCATCCTCCACCCAGCCTTACTGGGAAATCCCAGTCTGATCTTAGGACCTCTTGCACGCAAAGCATTGGTAACCACCTCTTAAGTTAGGATTTCCCTCTATGAATAAAAGAGATTATTTGAAAAGGAATGCATACTGGGTTCGTTTGTGTCCACATTAACTCGCAACCGTGGCTCTCCAATGCTTTCTCCAAACCAGTGGTTTCCAATCGTTGGTCCTCCAGATGTTTTGGACTTCGTCTCCCATTGTTGGCCAAGGTGGCTAGAGTTTCTGGGAAATGAAATCCAATGCATCTGGAGGAACAAAGTTGGGGAACCACAGCTCCAAACTACACCGGGCAGCGATGTCTTGGCATCGAACCTCTCCATGCCAAGGATTTCTGCAACCAAGATGCACCCCTCTGCCACCCATTAGCAGCAAACAAACTTGGCTTTATTTAATCAGAAACCCAGTTTTTCCAATATAGTATTGCCTATACTAAAATTGGTGAAATTGCACTTCCCTACTCCCATTACCAGAAGTAGGAAGGCCATGTAAACCAGTAATAAGGCCAAGACCACCCACCCTACTCCCATTACAGGCATTAGGAAGGCCAAATAAAGCAGTAGTAAGGCCAAGACCACCCACCCTACTTCCATTGCAAGCACTGTTACCTACTCCCATTACAGGCACCAAGGTCTTGGTATGCAACATGGGGCCACAAGGAAAGGGACGATGTGCAACATGGGGCCACATATACCCCCCAAAAAAAACCCAAAATCATGTTGCTGAAGAAAGCAGCTGGCAACTGACGGAGATGCCATTACTATTCCTCTTGCGCTACCCCTTTCCGTCACCATTCATCACCGTGTCAGCTTCAGACCCGGCACTGGCAGCTGTTTCCGAAAAAGCACCCAATTTCATGCAAATGAGGGCTTGGCACTCCCTCCCTGAACATGCAAACACACACATACACACACACACACACACACACACACACACACACACATCCATCCCAATCAATCTGTCAAGTGGCCACAGCTTTGGCAGTGGCGGCATACACTCCTTCCATATTCTCCGGTGCAGACTGATAAAAACGTCTGATGCTCACACACCCAAAGAAGAAATAAGAGACTTCTCTGGAGCATGAATTGGGGCTGGGGACCAGCTTAAGATCCTGGGTTTCCTAGCATTCCTTTCTCAGTTTGCAAACCGTTGCAAAACAATCCTCCTTTCCCCCCATCTAAACAAACCCAAATCCTTCGTGACCAGATCAAAACATACAGGGGCCTTATAAAGATGTCACATTGAAGGGGCCCTATAACATTACCAATGATTTGGACAACAAGGCGATCAGATGGAAAGGTCCAGGGCCCTCTTTCTCTGGATGCTTGAAAGCTGGACTTCCTACACTGAAAAAGGGCTCAGATTGGATGGTCTCTACGGGGCCCTTCTAACTCTATGATTCTATGGGCATTTAAAAGTATTCTTAGGAGCCAGTGCGGTGATAGGGTTTGAGCATTTGGACTCTGGAGACCAGGGTTCAAACCCTGGCTCGGTTACGGAAATCCATTGGGTGGTCTTCGGCAATGAATATGGCAATGGCAAAATCCCTCCGAAGAAACGTGCCACGAAAAACTCCTGATAGGTTCGCCTTAGGGTCGCCGTAAGTCGGAAACGACTTGATGGCGCATAACAGCAAAGAGGTATTTAGAGGGAGAGCCCACATGGCATAATGGTTTGAGCACTGGGCTCGAATCCTGGATCAGCCACAAAACCCACTGGTTGAGCTTGGGCATGCCACACTTGCTCAGCCTCAGGGAAAGGCAGTGGCAAACCTCCTCCGAACAAACCATGCCAAGAAAACCCAAGGATAGGTCCATCTTAGGGTCGCCATAAGTCGGAAACGACTCGGAGGCACACAACGCCCACATGCGCACATGTGGAGAGAGCATAGGGCAGTTTTCGGACCTCTCCCTCAAGGGAAATCTGGAAGCCAGGCTGCTTTTTGGGGGGCAGAGGGTGGAGGCAGACGTGAAGCCCTGTCCAAAAAGCCTCCTCCTTCCAAGGCCTGCCGAGCGCCCAAGCCCAGCCCAGCCGTGCCAGCAAAGGATGCTGAGCACATTAGGATGCTGCGGCTCTCCTCCCGTTGCCATGGAGACCACTCCAGTGATCCCTCAGGCATGACGGCGGCGGCCATATTGCTGCAGCCCTCACCCATCCTATCCCATCCCATTAAGGGAGCTAAAATTGGCTCGGGTTCGGGGTACGGCTAGGTAGGGACGGCTTTGTGGTGGGGCAAAATTAAAGGGGGGTTGCCGTTTGCACATTTGCAATTTGCAATTTGCAATTTGCAATCGGTGCACCCAGAAAATAAAAGATGGCGCGCACACTGACAATGTTTCTGGGTTTTCACTTCCCCTACTATTATTATCCACCGCCGTATAGGGCCTGACTAAAAGCCCCTATATAATCCTTCCTTCCTTCCTTCCTTCCTTCTGCCCATTCTTTCTCCTACTCTGTCCCAATCTCTTTCTTGCACACAAAGTTTGTGCAGTGCACAAAAAGCCCCTATATAATCCTTCCTTCCTTCCTTCTTTCCTCCCTTCCTATTCCTTTCACCTACTCTTTCCCAGTTTCTATCTTTCTTCCTTGCACACAAAGAGACTTTTGTGCAATGCACAAAGGCACATACACACACACATATACACCCACTCTCCATCATGAAGTGGAAAGGATAAATCTCGAAGGGCATACAGTGAATCTAGGCAGCGACGCTTGGTCCTGCCCAGCCTTCACACAATGGAGGGAAGTGCCCAAGAAAGCCAGGGCACAGTGTCCTTTGGCATCACATACACACACACAGCCCTTCCCGGTTCATCATTTCGCACACACTGCATGCAACAGGAGAGTGCATGCTAGCAACACGCATCTTTTCCCAGACAACTGCCTTCCCCAGCTTATAGTATTTCATCTTGTGCACAATTGGGTGTTGCTACAAGTCGGGGATTCGACTTGAAGGCACATGACGACGACAACAACAACGTTCATCTGATGCACAATTGTGTGTAGCCGCCCCATTACGAACAGTACAGAAATGCATTGAGACAGACCCTTCCCATATAATGCCTTTTCTTCCACAGGTAATACACTTTGTGTAAATGTAGACAGAGATCTAGTGCAAGACATTTTGCTGCTGGGGCCAAAGAACAAGGCACACACTGCTCTCATGTGCAAAGAGTGGTATGTGCAATGAGTGGTTTGAGCACTGGACTATGACTCTGGAGGCCAGGGTTCAAATCCCGGCTCGGTCATGAGTGACTTGGGGCAAGTCACACTCTCTCAGCCTCAGAGGATGGCAATAGCAAACTACCTCTGAAGAAACATGCCAAGAAAACCCCATGACAAGTTCATCTTAGGGTTGCCGTAAGTCGGAAATGACTTGACAGCACACAACAACAACATGTAGTTAGAATTAATGCTAGGGAGCCATTATGCTTATCGACATTAAGCTCCTCACCAAACGACAAATGTTAGAGTACTGTAGGATAATGGATAAAGGATAAAGCCACCAAGAGGCATGGATAGTGCAGGTACACCATAAGTTACTAGTGCTTTAACTATGAGCTATGCGTTCCTGGGTGAAAAGCAGATTGGGAGTGATGCAATGAAATTCCTGGAAGGAACCGGCTACTAAAGGCAGGTGCAGCCGTAAGCCAAATGCCTCCCAGCATAAGGCCTCCCCGATTCAATTGAGATTTATAGGGATTGTGGTCGTCCTATACAGTCCCATTACCTCCGCTATCAGATTGCAGAGGAAAGAAGCGCAGGAATGGCTGCAAACAGGTTGTCGCTCAGCGGGAGGGCACCTCCTTGGCACGCAGGAGCTGAGAAAGATTGGGCCGAGAAAGATGCCTGTCAGAAAACTCTGGAGAGGCATTGCTCACCAATGCACAAAACAGGGAGCAAGATGTGCAAGTGGTTTGGCGTAGTATAAAGCAGCCAAGCCTTGTTGGCTGCGTCCGCACTGCAGAAACAATCGAGTTTGACACCACTTCGGCTGCCGTGGCTTAATGACAAGGAGTACTGCAACCTATAGTTTGTTGTCAAGGTTTTGGAACACACAAGTGAGACACTGCTGTTGCATTCATGTCCCATGTGCGCTTCTGGACTAGAGAAGTCTCTTGTCCGATCCATCACAGCTATCCTTAAATTCTCTACTATGTCCTCTAAACTGCATTGAGAGCTGAGAAAGAGTCTTACTGGTTTCAAGACCAAAGCTATCCATTTCAGGGCTCCTGAGTCTGGTTGCAAGACCTGTTCATCGCAAAACTTTGCATATCTGCAAGTCAATGTTTGCATGCATGAAATCACACATGCACCTTTATGAATGCCAAAAAGGTAAAAATTCATACATCCCATTTAATCAATGGGGGGGGGGGAATAGGTAACAAAAATGGGAAATGTACATAAATAAATATACACTTGTCCCTCCATATTTGCTAGGGTTAGAGAGATGTAGAGAGACAGGGATAAATGCAGCAAAAAAGAGACAGAGGAGTTTTTGCACCGCTATCTGCATTAGATGCAAAAGGTGCAAGGAGGCCTACATTTTGTTTTAAGGAATGATCATTGTTCCTGTAGTGTTACAGGAACAGAAATATCCCAAAATGCATACCCTCCAATTGTCCCGATTTGGCTGGGATAGTCTTGATTTATATTCTGCAACCTGACCTTTCCAAAGGTCCCTTCTGTTCCAAAAAACGTCCTGGTTTCTCTTTCCTTCTCCCACTTTCCCTCTTCATCCTCAGCTTGCTTCAAATGCTGCAAACTCAGTCCAAAGCACAAAAGCAATTTGCAAGAATTGCAAGGGAGAGAAAAGGAAAAGCAAGAATCATATCCTTCCCAGTCGGCTCAGGCAAAAGCAAACTGCTGCACCCTTCACTAGGTTTATATGTTCTTCATTATAACTTTTTGACATCTGGTCACATTCAGATGTTGCCTGGCCACATGTATATCACTTTGCATGTGCGAAATGTTGGAGAATATGCAAACTTCTTATTCATTTCTTTATTTATTGGGGTGGCAGACTGCATTGGGGGATGGGATCCAGAAATAAAAAGGTGCATTTGCCACATGAAGCACACTAATCCCTTTGCAAAGCAAAGGCTTTCCAAGGGAAGACTGGGACGGGCGACAGCCAAATTAGGATACATTTGCAAACGGCAATCTATTAACAACCGCGCGAACAGAGAAAATGGCTTTTTTAGCACATTACACATATTAATAGGCCGGCTTTCATTATTATGCGCGTAAGACAAACAAACAAAGCAGGGGGAAAAAACCTTCAAGAAAAGACTCGGCTTTCAAGAGAAGTAACTTTCCTGGAAGCAGAACGTATTAGTTTCACACTTCGGAGCCAATTAGCGGAGCCTGGAAGACCTGTGTTTTGGCTGAACGGCGCCCAATGTTTATGCGCAACCAGCCCTTTGAACATCCATGCCTAGCGTCACAATGCCCTTTTCCTGGCTCCTGTTTCACTTCCAAGAGTAAATAAACATCGCGTCCCATCTCCGCATCTGAAGAAGTGGATTGCAATCCACCAAAGCTCATAGTAATCGAAATCGAACCATAGAAGTTCCACCGGATTGTTTTCTCCTCTTCTTTCTATACTGATGTCTACCTGGGCTATTTAAAATGGCTTTCTCCCACCTTCAAAGTGCGCTGGCCACACAAGGCAGAGCCAAAGTTCCGATTCGAGCATGGATATCTTCACGATGTGAGACCAATTTGTCACCAAACTGGGGCCATCCTTCCCAGTTTTAAACCATTTGCAGCCAACTTTCTCCAGAATACTCCAGAGCAACTGGCAAAGCGGCAAGGCATACTGGTTCAAGCCAGGACTCTGGAGCTCTCCCAGTTTGGAAATGAAAACCCACTGGGTGACTTTGGACAAGTCACACTCTCTCAGCCTTGGAGGACGCCAACGGCAAACCTTCTCTGAACAAATCTTGTCAAGGAAGGCCTTAGGGTCGCCATAAGTCAGAAATGACTTGAAGGTACATAACAAGAGCAATTTCAGGTGGTTGTTTATAAGCACATCCCGATGCGCTGCCTGGCACCACTGCCACTGCGCAAGTCATTCTCTCCAAAGTTGCAACAAGGTGCCCAGCCATGTGAACAACACTGGGCACATCATTTTCAACTTTGCGGATTGACTCATGCCAGAGACAGTGGGCGAAACAGGAGGACACATGTTTAGACAGCCGCCTGGCATCGCTCTCCTGGAGTGCCCAGGTAATGGGGGAATTTGGTACAGTTTTGGGGCCAGAAGACCCCTGGAGAAGCCTAAAGTATTCTGGACAGCGTAGGCCTGCCCCCAAACAGACTGGCATCGCTATCTTCTTTAGTCTTCAAGGAGACAGCCATGCCAGTCTTTGGGGGCAGGTCTACCCCGGCCAGAATAGTTTTCTGTGGGTTCCCTGGGCAATATGTCTGCATCCTGGAAGAACTTATTCCTGACGTTTCGCCTCCATCTGTGGTTGGCATTTTCAGCCAGCGCCCTCCGAAGATGCCAGCCACAGATGCATCTGAACTGAAAGCCTTGAACTTCCTTGAAGACTGTTTGTTTATATGTGGGTTTATGATACTACGATTCCCTGCAATGAAGCCGGAAACCATTTCTGGACATATGTAAACTATGCGCAAGGCTTCCCGCACTGTCCCTGTTGCAGGCTGATGCGCACCAGGTGGGGCAGCCCCTATGCATTCTGCGGGGGGAAACTGGGCAACTGCTTCTCTCCATATACCTCCTTCTCCCTCCTTTCTCTTTTTCTACTTCCCTCTTTTGTTTTTGTTCCAGGAAGTCACAACATCAAGCGCAAGTCAAAGTCAAAGCCCTAGCGCAAGGCACCAAATCTTATCTTGCCGGCACAGGCGCTTGCCTGTTGTGTTCTCCTACCAATGCCGTTTGCAATGCAGGAGGTGCTGCAAGGCACAGGGCCAGCAAGGGAAGAGTGTGCATGCACACAACACACACTCAAGAAGGCTGGAAACACACACGCACAAAAGGCAGACTCCTTGGTAATAGCGCACCCACCACCCCAATGCAGCCAGCCTAACTGGCGCATGGAATATTTGCATATACAGTACATCATGAGATATTTTAGAGATGGGAGCCAAGTCCAAACATGAAATTCACTTATATTTCAATATACACATAGACTGAAGGTAATGTTATACACAATGCGCTAAATAATTTTGTGCACGAAACCAAGTTTGTGTACACCGAACCATCAGAAAATGAAAGTGCCACTATCTAGGCCACCCATGAGGACAATTTTGGATTCTGGAGTACAGCATTTCGGATTTTGGAGTTCCAGATAAGGGAGACTCAACATGCGCAAGCTTTAGAAAGCACAAAAAGCCGAACAACAAGATTTGAAAAGTGGGGTTAAACGACTGAAGCCCAGAATGTATCTGGAAAATGAAAATGCTTGACTTGGCACCAAAAATAAGAAAGCAGTGCCAGTCTTGCCAGTGGGTCCTTCAAAGTCAGGATGCCACCCCTGAAAAGACCCTTCCCTTCCTAAGAGGAGTAATTCCCATCTCTCCTGCAAAAAGCTCTCCGAAAAAGGGCCCGACTATCCTTAATGCACCGACAGCTTGGAAGAGGTGGCGTGCCATCATTTATTTGGCTCATCAGCCACTTTAAAAATAGAAAGACAGGCATTCAGCACATGCCCATTATTACACTCCACTGTTGTTACTGCACATATTTTTGGAGATGTGCCATGGCACCAAGACCTGGCTCAGATCCAGTTGGAAAAAACAGGACAGATTGCACCAAACCTATCCTCTCTCTGTCACATTCCCTCCTTTCGGGGAAGCTGGTTGCTCCAATGTATGCGAAGCCATGCAACTATCTCCGGTTTCAATCTAAATTTTCAAAGGAGCGAGTTAAGGTTCTGGATGCTATAGCTCCAATACAGGCTCGGCTCTATGCGCTTCTCTTTGGGGAAGAGGATTTTGCGGCCAGGATTTTGGACATCTCTGGTGTCCCTTCCATCAGCAACCAAACCCAGCCTCGCCTTAAAAAATGGTTCTGTCTGCCTGAACAAGAGAGCCAGCCGGCTCCTTGGCGCGAGGAGTCAAGATGCCACCAACAAGACAACGTGGAAAAAGGCGCGTGCGGGAGATAAGCGCCAGGTGATGGAGTGCGCAACGACGCCGTCGGCGGGTTTAATCTCAGGTCCCCTGCTCCAGGCGAGGCAGAGGGTCATTTTTCTTGGAGATGAATGCTGCGCTTTTGGCAGCGATCATCTCTGCTCGGAGGCGCAGAATCAACAGGAGGAACAGCCGAGGAGGCCAAGATAAAGCCAGGCCTTTGGATCCAAGGGATGAGGAGACACTGGAACTAACCACTAGGAACCAGGGCTGTCCCAATCCAGTGACAGCCATAAAATGTGCATTGGAAGCACTCATTCTGACAATCCCTTTAGCCAGCCCTATTGATCCATCTCAAGACACCAAGGTGCCCATTCATACTACCATTGTGTGCCTTCACATCTCTTCTGACTTATGGTAACCCTATCATGGGGTTTACTTGGCAAGATTTGTCCAGAGGAGGTTTGCCATTGCCTTCCTTTGAGGCTGAGAGCATATGACTTGCCCAAGATCACCCAATGGGTTTCATGGCCAAGCTGGGAAACGAACCCTGGTCTCCAGAGTCGTCGCCCAACATTCAATTCACTATGACACATTGGCACTCCCACTGCTATCGCTGGCATTGTGTGCCTTCAAGCCATTTCCAACATATGGTGACTCTAAGGAGAACCTGAGAACCAGCGTGGTGTAGCGGTTTGAGGGCCAGACTACAACTCTGGAGGCCAGGGTTCAATTCCCAGGTTGGCCATGAAACCCACTGGGTGCCCTTGGGCAAGTCACACTCTCTCAGCCTCAAGGGAAAGCAATGGCAAACCACCTCTGAACAAAATCTGGGCAAGAAAACCCCATGATAGGGTTGCATCAGGGTGACCATAAGCTGGGAATGACTTGAAAGCACACAACAACAAGAAAGGTGAACCTATCATGGGGTTTTCTGGGCAGGTTGGTTCAGAGGAGGTTTGCCATTGTCTTCCTTTGAGGCTGAGAAGGTGTGTTGCCCAATGGGTTTAATGGCCAAGCTGGGAATCGAACCCGGGTCTCTAGAGTCATAGTCCGACAAGCAAAGCAATTACTCCCTTCATAAAGGTAGCACACAATGATATATGACTGTGAGACAAGTCTATTGTACTCCCAGCAAATGTGCAGGTTGTGTATCATCTCAAAAGGAACAGGGAAGCCTGAGAGATCAAGGTAGATGGCATCACTGTCCTTGCTACCTAACCTAGCGATCCCTGACTCCATTACGGTGTTCCTCAGCGGCAAGGTAAGGCCGCATTGTAATGCATGAACCTTTGAGTTCCTCCAAAAGCACAGAAATCATAGCCTCTCGTGCTAAAAATGTGCAGTAAGAGAACGCCTTGCCGCGCCACTCCGGAACAAAGGTTGCAAAAAAATGCACGCAGGCTTTGCACAAACTCCGCAACATCACAACACTCCTAAGACTGCTCTGGAGACCTAAATATCTTAAAGCAAGGGTTTGCAACCTTTGGTCTTCCAGATGTTTGGGACTTCAGCTCCATGATCCCTGACTCTTGGCCAAGTTGGCTGGGGCTTCTGTGATCTGACCTCCAAAACAAATGGAGGACCAAAGTTTGGGAACCAAGGCCTTAAAGGCACCAGATCCAGATCTGGTCTTGGAAGCTAAGCAGGGCCAGCTCTGGTTAGTAGTTAGTTATAGTAGTTAGTTATTTTCAAGGAAAGAACTGGGAAAAAAACACTGCTGAGTATTCTTTGCTGAAGAAAACCCTATGAGGGTCATTGGTTTGTTGTACGTCAAAAGGCGAGTTGAAGGTGTGCACCCAAACACAAGATTATTGCAGTGCGTGACAGTGTTACTTTCCCAGAAGTACTTCTCCCAGAATCCCACAGGGCAACTCAGAACACAGGGGAATTCTGGGAACTTGAGTCCCCCCCCCAAAAAAGTACCTTTTTCAAGCTTGTCCCTTGGGCACTGTATTACCAATGTTTTTCCCCAAAGTCATAAATTCCCGCAGCGCATCACAGCAGTTGGCACCGCTATTTAAAAACCGCCACAGGCCTGTAATGCAACTGAAATGAAGAGAAAGCGGACCCGAAAGGAAGGCTTTTAAAAATCAAATGACGTCGGAGGAGTCAAACGAAGAAGAAGAAAGAGGAAGACAAGCTTTAGGAAGCTTTCCCTTTGGATTCCAAGCAATCTCCCGATAGTCGAAGAAATGTGCTTAGTCCAAGAAATGGACGTCGGCAGCTGCGCAAAAGGACAAGACCGGAATATTTAAAGGGATGAGCTGCCTTTACTTGCAAGTAAACCTGTTGCTCCGCTTATTGTTCCAACGCCGCTTTTTAATTTGTTTGCCAGCGCGGCTTTAATGGGGCTTTCTTTCTTTGGAGGGTAATTATTGTTTTACGTTGGTTAACTGACAAACATAAGTGTGCTAAAAAAAAGACCTTTTTCAATGAAGGGAAGAATAAGTGCGCCGAATAAATAAAGTGAAATCCTCTGCAGAGGTTTGAAATAATGCGCTGGGGTTTTGCGCGCTAGTGCCAAAGCTAGGAAAAGCTACTTTTGGGGGGCTTTTTGGGGACTATGGAGTTTAGCACACTAACTAATTTTGGCATTAAAGAGAGATTAAAGAGCATTTGAAGCATCCCGTGAATAAAGCGAAAATGGCGAATGATTGCGCGAATGGTTACAACACACAATTGCACAAATAAAGTGATATCGGAATGCTTTGTTGGTGAAATCTCAGAAGTAAAAAGATGCACGTTAATGCTTCTTTGTGACCACTTTAATGGCAGGTTTTGTGCCCCGTCATGTAAAATCGTTTCGCGGGATTGCGTCATTTCCCCAGGATATTCGCGGGATAAACTCCTGATCTCCTTCGTGTGATAAACCCTTATGGCAAATATCATTCAAGGCAACCCAAAAATTAGAGGATACAGGTGGACAAGTCACACTTTCTCAGCCTCAGAGGACGGCAATGGCAAACCCTCTCTGAAGAAATGGGCCCAGAAAATGCTGCGACGGGTTTGCCGCCATGAATCGGAAACAACTCGAAGGCACACAATAACAACAACCACAATTGTTGTCACCACTCCAAGTCTGGAAATGTCACTTCGGGGATTGCGTTTCCCAAATTTCCCCAAAGAGTATGACTGTTCGCCATAGCAGCGGGTGGATTCTGGGACCTACATTTTGCAACGTTTCGATGCTCTCCTTGGAACGCGCGCCAGCAAACCGACAACAGGCTGCCCTGAAAAAGGAACACCGGAGTGTTTATCGCAACTTGATGTCCTTGTCAGCCTGGGCCCATACCCATGTCTGCGGATGTGCGCTTTGCAATCTGCAGTTTGGCGCACACACAACCGCAACCCTAAAGACATCTGCTGCAGAGAATCCCCGACGTCGAGTCTGTCGCAACCAAAAGCAACGTTGGGTTGGGTCCAAACTTAATCGCAGGGCTTTTATCACTTATAAACAGGGATAAAAGCACCTTCGGATAGTACTTATCGCATGGTGCTATGTCTGTCCTTCTGGTCACAGACTCATAGGGTTTGAAGGGACCTCTAAGGGTCATCCAACCCAACCCCATTCAAATCAAAGCACTCCTGACCAATGGTCATCCAGCCTCCATTTGAAAACCTCCAAAGGAGGAGACTCCACCACTTTTAGAGGCTGCGTCTTCCACTGTTGAACAGCTTTTACTATTCGGACGTTCCTCCTAATGCTGAGGTGGAATCTCTTTCCCTGGAGCTTGCATCCATTGCTCCATTGCTCTATTCTCTGGAGCAGCAGAAAATAGGCTTGCTCCATCCTCAATCTGATATCCCTTCCAATGCTTAAACAGGGCTATCATAGTTTGCATTAAGTTCTGATTTGGAGCAACGCAATAAGGAACGTCCAGACACCCAAATTTTAAAGTGAACATTGGGCGTTCTTTCGGCTTTCGGGGTTGGTGCAAGTATGGTGAGAAAGATGCACTTTTGCTGCCGAGGCAAGGAATAAAGAGTGATGCTTGCAGCGTGCAATCTTCCTCTACTAACACCGTTACTCATTGTTTCCTACACAAACAGAGAGTGAGTAACCTATGCATGCAGCCACCTCCTCATTGCCAGCGAAACCCTCTAATCATAGAGGGAAGGCAATGCACACAGAAGGGTTGGGAGGCAGGCAGGGAACCGTCTTGTTGCGACAACACTGTCACAACAGAAGCGCAACACAACTGAAACAGAGGAGGCTGCTTTACGCCGGGTCACACTATTTGTCCATCCTGCCCTGAACTGTCTTGCTTTAGAAGGTAATAGCTTTCCAAGATCTCCGACAGAGATTCTGATCCCTTTTTCGGTTAAAGTGGAGGTCCTGTGGAAGCAGGGTTAGCCCTGGTTAGGACTCGGAGGGGAGACCGGCAACGAAGCCCAGGTGCCGTGGGCTACTTCTCAGAAGAAGCCGCTGGCCAAACCACTTCTAAGTATTCCCTCACCTACGAAACCCCTATGAAATGTACGGAGTCGCCATACGTCGGCAGGCAACTTGAAGACGTGTATCCTCTCTCATTTTCGAAACTTGCAAACTTGTTGCAATGGGGTGACAAGTTCAGTTTGCCCATAGTTAAGAATGAACTTGTAAAGTTCTCAAAACGTCGCCTCATCCCCATGCGCACAAGTTTTGCATTTCTATGGCTATTCACACAGCCTGCGTACAAAGGTCCTTCCTAGTTCGCTCCATGCATCCGAAGAAGCTGAGCAAGTCTACGAAAGCTTGTGCTGCCACAACTTCTTATGCACAGTCTCCCAGATCCCTTTGCATGCATTCGCTATTACAGTCCTTGGTATTATTGACTTCTATAGCACCATTTGTTCTGTGAAGTACAAGACCAGAAGTCCCTGTCCCTAGAAGCTTGCAGTCTTAAGTTCAGTACATGAAGACAGCCAAGGAAAGGAAGGGAACTGCAACTAGGAGGAAGCAACAGTCGCAATACCCATTGCATTTAATGGGACTTGAGCATCCCCAGGTTTTGGTATCCGTGGGGAGCGGGTGTCCTGGAACCAAAACCCAATAATAATAATAATAATAATACCCATTGCATTGAATAGGACTTGAGCATCCCACAGATTTTGGTATCTATGGCAGGGCAATCCTGGAACCAAATCCCAGCGTATACCAAGGGCCCACTGTAATCATCAACATCATCACCACCACCACCACCACTGTATTTAATGGGACTTGAGCATCCCCAGATTTTGGTATCCGTGGCAGGGCAATCTTGGACCCAAACCTCAGTGGATACCAAGGGCCCACTGTAATAATAATAATAATAATATCCATTGCATTTAATAGGAATTGAGCATCCCCAGATTTTGGTATCCATTGCAGGGTGGTCCTGGAACCAAACCTCAAAGGATACAAAGGGCCCATTGTAATACTACTACTAATAATAATAATAATCACTGTATTTAATGGGACTTGTGCATCCCCAGATTTCAGCATCCATTGCAAGGCAGTCCTGGACCCAAACCCTAACAGATACGAAGGGCACACTGTATATCACAGATCTGCAAGATGTTATGCGAGGTTCAAGGATTGAAAATGCAAATAAAACTCTGTCGACTCAGGACACTCCAACAAAAAACCTTCCTCCCTTCCCAATATTCCCAGTATTCCCAATACTCCATTATCACCTTCATGCCAATACCCCACCCCAAAGCATCAGCCGCCCTAAGAAGGTCCCTTCTCCAAATAAGAGTTATTCCCAACCCTGTTTACATTGTCAAGAGCATTAGGTTTTTTTAATCTCTCTGGAGCGCAGATCATCTTCGGTGATGGAAAGGGGCTCCAAAGCATGAGACGCGCACCTTCCCATGAGACAAGCCTCTGGAACTCAGCGCAACCTTCTCCGCAACGCACTGCAATCCTTTCGAACCCCAACCCAAACCCCCTATAAACCAAGAAAGTTTAGGACATGTTTAAAATATGAAAGATGTACTCACCTTCCATCGTGAGTTCTTCTGCGGGAACGCAGCAAGGGAAAGAAAGAAGGAAAAGAAAGTTTAGTCTCATCCTGGCACCGTTTGATGCTACAACTTCTTTTGCACAGTCAAGTCTCCAAAATCATGCATTCACTACTATGGGAAAAGGAGTGGGAGACATATAAATATAATAATAAATATAATAATGATAATAATAATAATAATAAGCGGGGATCCTGCGAGCCGAGAAACCGTCAGCCAGAAGACACCCATCCGGGGAGAATTCAACAACATTCACATATTTTTCCCGAGCCGATGATGAATGACTCAATTCGTGTGATTTATTGGTTCGTTCTTTCGGAGCAACGTTATTCATCTTTTTAAATCCTCATGACGAACCTCATTTGGAGCATTTGCAAAGCGGCCCCCGCGGAAAACAAATCCTCCGAGGGAAACGCCGGAAGGATATTTAGCCCCGGAGAAGGAAAAAACGGGGAGGGAGAGGACATCTTAGGACTCTTCAAATCCTTAAAGGACTCTAAAGACAACCTGGTTCTCTTCTGCCCTAGATCTAGATCTAGACTAGATCTAGATCTGGACTAGTTCTAATGGTCTTGAGTTGACTGAATTTAAGTTCGACTCAGTGGCATACTTTGTATATTTGATGCCCAGTGCGGATCACTTTTTAATACCAGCCTTCCTCTCTTCAACAGACTTTTTGGGTCTAGCGCAACGGTCCCCAAACTGTGCCCTTTAAGGGATTTTGGACTTCAGATCCCAGAATCCCAGACTATTTGGCCAATGTGGTGGAGGCTCTTGGGATGGACAAGAGCATTCAATGCGTCTTCACCCACTTCTGGGGTGTCGCCCGGTGCAGTGCGCACCCCTCGCGCATCCCTAGTGATGCCCCTGGCTCAAGTGACACATCTCAATGGTCAAAGCAGTTTGGGAAAAGTGACACTTTTTGGACTACAGATGTCAGAATCCCTGGCTGCAGGATTTGGGGAGTTGCGGTTCAAAACGTATCTTGCCCGGATGGTGAATAAAACAAATATGAACACAACCCATGTGTGCATGGTATCCGTGAGCCACCTTGGGTCCCTTCTGGGGGAAAGGCAGCATACAAATGAAATGGAATGAAAAAGAAATGCATTTGCCAGTGGCCATTAAAATCTGTGGATGCTCAAGTACCATTAAATCCAGTGGCATAGTAAAATGGTATCTCCGATATAAAATGGCACAATCAAAGTTTACTTTTGGGGGTAGATATATATAGTAAAGATTTTCGAGGCATGGCAACTGTGCAAACTTTATAGGTGCGCATACATTTGGAGGATATTTACAATTGCACTGATGGAAAACATGCAACGTCTCTGAACAACGCAATGAGGTGCAACCACCCAGTAATCCCTTCTCTTGATAACCTGGCGCCACATAACAAATGGAGAGAGAATTTGGAGAAAGATTTCAAGAGTACACACAAGCACATGAGGACTTTGATGGATTGAACAAGTCAAAATTAGCTTCTTGAACTCGGGCCTTAAAACAGATTATGTGCCGGTGCATGTGGCAATGCAGTGGCATGAGATTATTTGCAACGTATGGCTGCAATGACCAAGGCGACCGCTGCCTTTGGGGCCAATGCAAATTCCCAAACCACCTTTAAGGGCAGCCCCAGCTATGAAATGCTACAGTTGTCAAGCCTGGACATCATTACTTAGTAGTAGTAGTATCATCCATAGCATGGGCAATGGACACTAGGCAAGAGCAAACCAGGCAAACCTTTCGCATCTTTGTGCGCCTGTGCCGACGCTGTGCAGTTCCGATTCATTCCCCTCCGCTGCAGTGCCAACACAACCTTTTATGCTCCGGCTCCTTGCTTTTGGTTCTTGTATTTAACTATTGTGTTTTTAAATATTTTATGGTTTTTGTGAGCTGGCCAGGGAACATTAGTATTGGGAGGCCTATATAAATAACGTCTTTAAAGAAAAGAGAAAAGGCTAAGTGCTTAAAATCCCGGGAACCCAAAAACTGCTTTGGGCACCGAGCCGGCGGAAAGAGAGAAAGGACCCGTTAAATCAATGCCTGAATATTAAACGCTAGCGTAAATCTTCCCAATTCAATAGATCTACTCTAGTTTGGGACAGAAAGTCCCATGTTGGGTAGACTCACTAAATCAGTTCCTGAATGCTAAGTAAACACTTACGTAAATCTGGCTAATTCAATGGACCTACTCTATTTCAGAATAGAAAATGGATTTCAACGTCTAATCTGCACTACTGAATTAATGCAGATTGATACCACTTTAACAGCCATGGTTCAACGCAATGGAATCCTGGGATTTGCCGTTTCGTGTCCAAAGGTTCGGGTGCAACTACAAACTACAAATCCCAGGATAATATAGCATTGAGCCATAGAGTTGAATTGCATTAATTCTCCAGTGCAGACTCAGATTTCAGCATCTCTTTTGCAGGGGAGGTTGCAAAGGAAAGTAAAAGGGAATTCAATGGGGCACAGCTGTGACGAATTAATAAAGACGCTAGGAACGAATGCAATTTCTAGCAAATGGTGTTGCAACGCAACACGCAACACAGCAAGAGGAATATTCAAAGTGGCAGAAGGAGAGTTGACCTCTTATACCAAAAGCATGGCCAACCGCCAAGTTAGAAAAGGCAGAGCCTGCAAACATGCCTTTTTGGAGTGGAAATTCTCTTGTGCACGGTCCCTGGGGATTATGGGGGTTGCAATCCTGCCCCAATAAATCATCCAAACCCAGGAGGGATTGCACTGGGGTAAAGAAAATTTGGATACATAGCCATGCTAGTCTGCAATCAATTGCCTAGGCTGCAATGGTTCCCAAACTTTGGACTTCAGCTCCCAGAATTCCTGACTGCTGGCTAAGCTGGCTGGGACTTCTGGGAGTTGAAGTCCCAAATGCCTGGAGGAGCAAAGTTTGGGAATCATCGAGGCTTCATTCCCACTGCCTTTTAAACTGGATCGCAATACAGTTTGAACCAGTTTGAATGATCCTGGTTCCCACTTGAAGCGGTTCGGAAAGGAGGGTCCATGCGCCAGAGCCATTTAACCCGCGTCTTTTTTGATACACCGATGAACCGGTTGCGGCTCGGAATCGATTTAAATTTGCCCTTCAGCCAGCTGGAGTGGGTCCATTTTGAACCGATTCATGTGTGAAAGTGAACCATAAGTGGGTTATTTTAGAGGGGGGGAAATGCAATCGGGGCAAATGTAGTGGGAACCATGCTCCACTGTCGAATCGATGCATCGATTCGGATTGCACACCGATTTATCTGTAAGTGGGAATGAGGTCAGAGAAAGCGCAGCTACAGGATGAGTGCGACTGCATTCCCTGACAAGTGATATACGTAGGCATAGCGGAGTAGTGGTTTGAGCGTTGGACTACGACTCTGGAGACCAGGGTTCAATTCTCAGCTTGGTCACAAAACCCACTGGAAGACCTTGGATAAGTCACACTCTCTCAGCTTCAAGAGAAGGCCATATATATATATTGCTCAAAAGCAATTCTTAAAGGTCTGGGAGAAGCCCAGTGGCCACATAGGTGTCTTTTAGGGATGGCATGCAACCCGTGGACTACATGATTCTCCTTTCCAATGCGCACATAAGCAGAGCTATGTTCCCAGGTACAAGGCCGCTCCTTCTAGTTTAAAAAAATGTAAATGACTCCTTTATTCACAATGCTGAGGTCTATAATAACCTGACTCACTCAGCAGCGGCTATTCTGTATGCAGGAGGTGCCAGGCTGAATCTCCAATCGGTGTGGGAAAATCTGATAGCCCTGGAGAATCCCTGCCAGCCAGCCACTAAAACCATCTTTCCTCAGTCCATGCTCACTTCCCACATTTCTAAGCAGCCATGGCTGGGTTTGGGTGCGACAAACTCCCCAGTGCCTCCTCCTCCACCAAGAATTTCGTTATCGATTATAATAATCTTTTATTAGTATTACTTCTGAGATTGCCACCTGGCGGTGCCCAGCTTGCTCAGCGGTGGAGCAAGGAGGAGGCATGCCCTCAGAGATGCGCCAGCGGGAGGGGAAAAAAGAGAGTCTCTCTTTCACACACACATACACTTACACACAGCATGCATTGCATCTTTTTGGCAGCCCTGCTTGGCATCCAACCTTGGGCTGTCCTTGCAGGGAACGCCGCCGAGGCTGGCTGGGCCCAGAGCCCCCTGCGACAGGGAAAGCAATTCAGCATATATACACACACACACATATATATGGGAAGGAAAAATCTCGGCACCCATCACGGGAAGCAAAGCTAATGGGAGCAGGCAGGTGGGCACTACTAGAGGCCTGCCTATGGGTATGGCATCAGGAACGGAGAGGGGGGAATAATGAAGGACTGATGCAAAAAAAGGAGAGAGAGAGAATAGACAAAGGCATGCTGGAAGAAGGGAAAGAGAGAGGGATGGAGGCAAACCGATGAGCGGAGCAATAGGCGTAAAGAAATAGGATGAATCGGTTTTTGTGGGGGTTTTCGGATCATGCGGCCATGTTCTGGAAGAGTTTATTCCTGACGTTTTGCCGGCATCTGTGGCTGTGGCATCTTTGGAGAATGCTCTCTTCCATGCTAGCCATAGATGCTGGAATAAGCTCTTCTAGAACATGGCCACAGAGCCTGAAGAAGCCCACAAATATCTATGGATGCCGGCCATGAAAGCCTTCAATGTCACCCGCTGGGGCAGAGGATCCCCATGAAAGTGGAAAAAACACAACTAAAACCATACTTTCTTTAAAGCAAAGACCTTGCTAGGCATTTCTAGTCCCTGCAACACAACTCCATGCCCAACATCCCTCAGACATTAACTGCAGAATAGCACTGGAGGATGTATAGTAAAATGTTTTCTCTAGGTATCTAGTGGTTCCCAACAATTGATCCTCCAGATATTTTGGACCACAGCTCCCAGAGTTCCTGATCATTGGCCAAGCTGGCTGGGACTTCTGGGAAATGAAGTTCAAAACCTCCGAAGGACCCAAGTTTGGGGATCGCTGTGTCTAATTTTGAATGCTGTAGGAGCTATCCAAAGATGAACTGAGCTGTGCCAACTTTGGTAGAAGAGCTGAAGGCTCAACGTTCTTCCTCAGTCTTTGCAAGAGAGAAAGTCATCTTAAAGAGACTTTCCTTCTCGGAAACCCTTGGGACCAGAGGTATTTGGGATTTTGAAATACCTGTATTTGCATAGACAGCCAGCACTCTTCTCCAGCACCACTTCTCAAATGAGTTGAAATCCTATCCGCTTTCTTCACTGTCCAGCTCTTGCATCTATATATGGCGATGGGAAATACACCGGCTTGGATAACCCTAACTCGACTGCCCTTTTGGATCATGTCTAGTTTGTTCATAGCTGCTCTTCCCAGGCCTAGTCCCTGGAAAAACAAAACTAGTTCCAACACCGCAACCTGTATTATTGATGGGGAAAGTGCATTGCGCAGGGACGCCTTTCCAGATCTTCTTTCTTAACACAATCTTGCTTCTTATGCCAGAAGGGAGCCAAAAAGTCAGAGACAATTCCCTCCAAGGGATGAGCTTCTCACCCATAACAAAAGTCGGGCCATGCGCAGGAGGGAAAGACGCCGCCAGAATCACAAAAAGATGTTTTCACTGGTTGCCTGCAAACATTTCACGGTAGCGGGCTTAGAAAAGTTGATGTTTTGAACTTCAATGCCCCTGGGCTCTTTATGGCACAGTTCCTCAAGGTGTTCAAGTCGGATCTCACCTGGGACATCTCCAAAGAAGCGTGGCCAAGATGTCCAAAGGCCTAGAAACCTAGCCTTATTTTTGATTGGAGAGGAGGAGACTGAGAGATGAGATGATGCCTTCAAGTATCTGAAGGTGGAATGGGCTTGTTTTCAGCGGCTTCAGAGACTAGAACAAAGACCAAATGACAATAAAATTCCACCTAAACATTAGGAAGAACTTATTTAGTGTAAGAGATGGACTCCCTTTCTCTGCAGGACTTTAAACAGAGGCTGGGTGGACTTCTGAAAGTCCTGAAGTTGCATTTTCCTGCAAGGCAGAATGGGGTTGGATCAGATGACCCTCGGGGTCTCTTCCAACTTTACGATTCTACAACCATTTTACAATCTCATAACCTAAACGTAGCGATGGAGAATCCAGCCGACATGTAGGCACTCCCTACTCGGCAAGCAGCATTATCTCTTCTAATCTGTGTGTCTGTAGTGAACGCCTCCACCATCCATCCAGCCATCCCTCCCTCCTTCGCCAAGGTTTCGTGAGCAAGCATGCAAATGACCTGACCAGAGGCTGCTTGGTTTAAATATAGGCAGCGCCAGGAGGGCACCCGACTTGGCGCTCAAAGAGCACAGAGATGGAAGCGCCCCTCGGAAACACCGACGCCAGTTTGCTTCTGGGTTTTCCTTGCGTGGCCAAATGAGCTTGTGGGATGGATGCTCAGTCCTTCTTTGTTTGGGAGCCGTAAATGAAGTATCAAAAGACCTGCCAGCCAATTCATTTATCTGGTGGACAACAGACCTCCTTGGCCTGAGAATGATGATGTCCATGAAGTCGATGCTCCCACCGTCGGAGTTGATGCGCATGGACAGGGCTGTCATTGGCCACCCAACCCAATGCACACCTCTCTTCATTCTTTCAATATAGTTACGGTCCTCTCAGTCGCTGGGGTAGGAATGGGCTTTCTCCACCATAATATATATGTCTTGTGAGCTTCCCCTGTTCTAAATCAAGAAGTTTGTGATGGCTCAGTCTCAAATGGCCAACTGAGGCTGCATCCGCACGGCAGGAATAATCCAGTTTGACACCATGTTAACTGCCATGGCTCCATGCTATCGAATTCTGGGAACTAGAGTTGTGGCACCAGAGCTCTTTGTCAGAGAAGGCTCAATGTCTCACATGAGCAGGTTACCTTATTCCCCAAATGAGTCACTGTTAGCAATGTGTCTCCTAACATGGCATGCCAAGATGTCCAAAGGCCTGGAAACCTAGCCTTATTCCTGCCATGCAAGAAATCACAACCGGGGATGCTTTGACTGTGATTTCCTGCATGGCAGGGAGTTGAACTGGATGGCCCTTGTGGTCTCTTCCAAATCTACGATTCTATGATTCTATGCAGATTGGGTAATCATATGTCCTCTTTTTCCAGGACATGTCATACATTACAGTCTTCTCTCCAGGAAGAATCCCAAAACATCCTCCATTCCGATCATGACTAAGAAGCATGCATTTATATTTATAGTGGTCCCGCCACATTTGCTGGAGTCAGGGGTGAATGTGGAAAAACCACAAATTAAAAACCACTATTCTTTTTATCCAAAAGAACACCTCTCTAGGAATCTCTAGGTCCTCCAGGGCAACTCTGTGGTCAACATCTGCCAGACATTGACCACAGAAGTACGCTGGCATTGACCACAGAAGTACGAATGCCTAGCACAATGTTCTCTCTAGGAATCTCTAGGTCATCCAGTGCAATTCTGTGGTCAATATCTGCCAGAGGTTGACCACAGAATCATGCTGGAGGACCGACACATGCATACAGAAGTGTTTTCTCTAGGAACATCTAAGCTTCTCCAGCACAACTCTATGGTCAACCTCCAACAGAACTGCGGTGGAGGACTTAAAGAGATTCTTATTGCAAATGTATTAATCAAACCCACAAATAGTCAAAGCTGCAAAAGCCAAATGTGGTGGGGGACCAACTGCACATGAGTCTTTTTAGCTTTCATTGTATAACGCCCTACATTTTGGCAGTACTGAAAATGTACTGAACAGGAATATCAAAGACTCACTAGTACATGCTGGTTTTTAATGACACAAATATGCGCACTCCCAAACCATGGGTCACTTATAAATGTGGACACTGTTCATGTTATGGACAGTGGCTGAGTATTAGAATAATTTATGCAACTTAACATTACAGGATCAATATGATCTGAGATCATTCAACTGTAACTCTAAGGATGCAATTTATGTTGTTTTATGCGCTTGTCCTCAGATCAACATTTTGCAGTGATGGTATCTGGTCACCTTGCTTACGGAAGTAAAACTGACCGGCTTGCACCCCAAAACACCTTCAATCCTCGGATCCCACCCATTGCAACTACTGGATATCCCACTCTCCTGCCAGGTCATTGAGAGATTGCACATTTCGAACAGCATCAGATGCATTTTCTCCCAAATCCATCATCCGTCCAGGGCACCGTTACCACAGCAACGTGCCTCGGTGACGGCTGACCCAGCTGTGACAGTCTCCACACAGCCTCCTTTTTGCAGACAACCCACAACGGTGGCGGAGGAGTCGGCAGGCCAAAACGTTCCCTGACGTCGCCGGCGAGAGAGAGAGAGAATGGAAGTTTCCTCCACCGCCAAGCCATCTCTACTGCAACCAGCCATGTTTGGTCGCTACAACCATCTGTTTGAAAGCCTTCCCCCCTAAAAAACAACACAACGCACAGCCCAGACAACAGGCAGCCGGCAGCGTGTGGGTGGGTGGTTTCAGCTGTGTGGGTGTTGTGTTGTTGTGCGTCGCCGTGCTAACAGAGTACTTGGAAGAGCCTTCTTGACGTAAGCAAGGAACCAGTTGGCACTCCTCGCGTGCCAGACGCAGGGCGTGTTCGCAGAGGGGTTATGTAAACCGAAGTCGTCTGGATGCTGTCAAGGTTTCTAAAAACGGTCGCCATCAGGCACCGAAAAGGCAAACAGAGAAGGGTTAGCATTGCATGCGCGACACGGTTTCACACACGCTCCCCTCGATGCAAACAGCTCTGCAAACTGGAAGGAACCATTATCCCAAAACTGCAATCCCCATAACACTGAGCCACGGCAGTTAAAATGGCGCCAACCTGGATTATTTCTGCAATGTGTACGCAGCCCTAGAGATCCCAAAGAACCAAACCTGGGTCCTCCCATGTACAAAACAAAGACACTCTGCCACTGAGCTACAGATCCTTTTAATAAGAGGCCACCTTATAACCTTCCAGCCCTGATTTTCTCTCTGGTGGAGCAGGGACTTTGGGGTTCCCAGCAAAGTCTTTCGTATCGCCTGACATACAGAAATGCTAAGGACCGAACTTGAGCACTGGCATACATGCCTCCTTTCCTGGAAGCTGGGAGAGCAAAATATTGACTTCTCTATCTTAGCATTATGCATTATGTGCATCTCTTTTCTTCTTTCTGTTTCTTTTTTCCCTCTGAGAGTTTTTGTGTCGAGGGTGAAGTAGATGTTTTTGCATTAAAACCAATTATATACACTCATCCCTCCATATTTGTGGATTTGATTATTTAGAGATTTGATTCATATGTTCTCTCTTGGAATATCTAGGTCCTCCTCCAGTGCAACTCTATGGTCAACGTTAACTAAAAGTTGCATTGAAAGACCTAGAGATTCGTAGAGAGGACACTACTAGGCCTTTGTAGCTCCTCCAGTGAAACTCTATGGTCATCTTTAACTAAAAGTCACACCGAAAGACCTAGAGATTCCTAGAGAGGACACTCTACTAGACCTTTGTAGCTCCTCCTGTGCTACTCTAACTCTATGGTCAATTTTAACTAAAAGTGGCACTGAAAGACCTAGAGATTCCTAGAGAGGATACTCTACTAAGCCTTTGTAGCTCCTCCAGTGAAACTCTATGGTCATCTTTAACTAAGCTGCCCTGAAAGGCCTAAAGATTCCTAAAGAGGACACTCTACTAGGCCTTTGTAGCTCCTCCAGTGAAACTCTATGGTCATCTTTAACTAAAAGCTGCCCTGAAAGGCCTAGAGATTCCTAGAGAGGACACTCTACTAAGCCTTTGTAGCTCCTCCAGCGAAACTCTATGGTCATCTTTAACTAAAAGTGGCACTGAAAGACCTAGAGATTCCTAGAGAGGACACTCTACTAGGCCTTTCTAGCTCCTCCAGTGAAACTCTAACTAAAAGTGGCACTGAAAGACCTAGAGATTCCTAGAGAGGACACTCTACTAGGCCTTTCTAGCTCCTCCAGTGAAACTCTAACTAAAAGTGGCACTGAAAGACCTAGAGATTCCTAGAGAG
>NC_056530.1:27073590-27114098 GCF_019175285.1 Sceloporus undulatus
ATTACTCTACTATGCCTTTGTAGCTCCTCAAGAACAACTCTATGGTCAACTTCAATTAAAAGTGGCAATGAAAGACCTAGAGATTCCTAGAGAGGACACTCTACTAGGCCTTTGTAGCTCCTCCAGCGAAACTCTATGGTCATCTTTAACTAAAAGTGGCACTGAAAGACCTAGAGATTCCTAGAGAGGACACTCTACTAGGCCTTTGTAGATCCTCCAGTGAAACTCTATGGCCAACTTTAACTAAAGGTTGCTTTGAAAGACCGAGAGATTCCTAGAGAGGACACTCTACTAGGCCATTGTAGCTCCTCCAGGGAAACTCTATGGTCAACTTTAACTAAAAGTTGCACCGAAAGACCTAGAGATTCCTAGAGAGGACACGCTATTAGGCTACTACTACTACTACTACTACTACTACACACACACACACCCTCTCTAGCTACCTAAGCCTGACCTTATCAATACCTTATCATTACTCCAGCAAGGGTCACCATACGTTGGAAACAAGGTACACAACGCCCAAAGCCATGTGTCTATAAACAAAACAATGCCTTTAGCAGAAGACGACAACAAAACCGTTCACAATTACTGGTTGTTCAATTGCACACAGTTAAAATCACTGTGTTAGCTTAGCGCTTACTGTTAATTATAGACTTTTTCTAATTAACCTTCCACAAAGACGGCTCACGGATCCCGCTCTCTCATCGGCTGACCCCTGGCGGTTCCCACGGCTTGCTTACTCTTACTCCGCTCCAACCAACTCTTACTAACTCACCCTAACTAATGCTTACCGTTTACGCACCAGCCTTTTAATAATCCCATTCAAACACCCACCAGTTGCCCCCAACATCCCAAACCTGCTTCCCTTATTTCATATAACATTCACAAAGAAATACGTCGCCTCTCCATTACATTTTCTATAGGTATATATACAACAGTATATATACCCAAATCCAGATTATTGTTTCAGTTCAGTGTTTCAGTGTTTCCTAATACAAGGGAGACTCAACCTATAGCCACAGATAGAGTTGGGTTTTTAAGAACAGGTCCTATTAGGGTCCAAGCAACTGTCCAAGGATGCCAGAGGTTGCTCCATCTTGTCCAGCGTCTCTTAGGCTGTATCCACATTGAGGAAATAACCCAGGTTGATATCACTTCGATTGCAAAGGCTCCATGCTATGGGATTCTGGGATTTGCAGTTTGCTGTGGCACCAGAGAGAAGGCTCAACGTCTCACATCGGGCCTGATGTGCTCCTTGGCCTTTGGTCTTCTCAGGACTTTTCTCCAGCAGATCTATTAGGGAACTATGATCCTTGCATCATGCAAACATTTTCCAGAAGCAGAAAGCATCCTTGCAATGCCTCTTTTAAAAACCCTAGAAATTACATCACCGGGATCCACCCACGGCTGGGAAAAACAAGGATCTATTCCCCTCTGGAGGGTCTCCTCTTTCTAAACCGCCTGCCCCAGCATCCCCTGTGCCGCTGCCGACTGCCTGCAACCCAGGCTGGCTCCTTGCCAGAGCAGCAGGCAAGGGCCATAAACAGATAAGTAATAGCTGAATAAATTGCATGGAGCTGGGGACCAGATTGCCTTTGACCCGCCAGGCATTTGTTTCCTCGTCTTGCGCTGGTTATTACAATCGTGCCGTCCTTTGTAGCGGGAAAACGGAGCAGAGGATGAGGAAAGGGACTATTCCCAACAGCAGGTCCCATCATCCCCCAAAACATCATGCCCACTTGGGGGGGGTCTGAACAGTGGCATACCTAGTTACGGAGTCAGCCCTCTGTATCCAATGATTCCAGCCTTCTCTGAAGATGCCAGCCACAGATGCTGATGAAACATCAGGAATAAACTATTCTAGAACATGGCCACATAAAATATGGATGCAGCCATGAAAGTCTTCGACTTCACAAACCTGGATTTGGCCATTTAACTTAAGGGACACCATTTTGCTAGACCACTGTATTTAATGGGACTTGAGCATCCATAGATTTTGGTATCCAAAGGGGATCCAAGAACCAAACCCCAGCAAAGGGCCCCTTGTATCTGACACCCGGCATGGACCATTTAATACTCAACTTCCTTTCTTCGACACCACTGCTCCCCAAATATTTGCCTTACAGCTATCGCCTTCGCTGTTGGGTGCCTTCAAGTCCTCTCCGACTTTTGGCAACCCTAAGTCAACCTATCATGGGGTTTTCTTGGCAAGTTTCTTCCGAAGGGGTTTGTCATTGCCATCCTGAGAGAATGTGACTTGCATAGGTTTTTATGCTCAAGTGCGGATTCAAACCCTGGTCTTAAGAGAGTCCTAGTCCAGTGATGGTGAACCTTTTAGGGGCCGAGTGCCCAAACTGCAACCCAAAACCCACTTATTCATTGCAAGGTGCTATGTCCCTCTGGCTTTCTAGTAACAAACTAGCAAACTCTGTGACCACATAAAGGGCTCTGAGTGCCACCTCTGGCACGCATGCCATAGGTTCGCCATCACTGTCCTAGTCCAATGCCTCTAAATAATAATAATAATAATAATAATAATAATAATAATAATAATAATAATACAGTAATAATAATTTATATCCCGCCTCTTCGTCAGGATCGAGGCGGTGTACACTACACATAAAAACACAACAATATAAAATAAACCCACTGTCCCTCCTGCCAACGCAACAAATTCCCTTTATAACAGTAAAATGATGTTCCGTTATTAAAACAATCGGATCAATCAAATAAAACACAGAGAGATGGGTACATCCCTTTAAAACGCTATAGGTCAGCGTTTTAACCACTTAGAGAGTGCCGAATTCGCTATGACGCGGCACAGAAATGTAAATGCCATTGCTAAACGCTATTCATCCTCAGCCTTCCACCATTTCGTAGGTCTTGGGGGCAAATGGCTAACCCACTGTAAACCACTTAGAGTGCATTTAGTTCACTATGAAGCAGTATAGAAATGTAAAAGCTACAGTATTGCTAAATGCTCAGCCGATCCTTTCGTAGGTTGGTAAAATGAATACCAGGCTTGTTGGGTGCAAGCGGCAAACACATTGTAAACTGCGGAGTGCTGATTTCACTATGAAGCGGTACAGAAATGCCAATGCTATTGCTAAATGCTATGCATCCTCAGCCTTCCATCCTTTCATAGGGCAATAAAATGAGTATCCAGCTTGTTGGGTGCAATGGGCTAACACATTGTAAACTGTGCAGTGGTTCACAACCTTTGGCTCTCCTAAGGTTTTGGACTTCAACTCCCAGAAGTCCCAGCCAGCTTGCCCAAACGATCAGGGATTCTGGGAGCTGAAGTCGAAAATGCCTGGAGGACCCAAGGTTGAGAACCACTGACTTAGAAGCAAAGTGCTAAAGTGCTTACCTTCACTGCAAAACTTCCCCTGGAAGCCGGTGAGGCTGCAGTCGCATTGCACCTCGCTGTTGACTACGGTGCAGATCCCACCATTGACGCAGGGGTTCTGCTTGGCACACAGGTACTCCATGTCGCTGCGAATGCCCTGGCTGCCCAGCAGAGCAGGGGGCATGTCGCCCACCTTGAGGTTGGCCACGATCCCCCGGAAAGGCATCTCATACTTGACAGTGCTGAGGGTGAGGGCCGAGAGGCGGACGTCCGGAGGGATGCCGCCCACGAAGAGATCGCTCTCCACCGTCATGTCGCGCCGCTTGGACTTCACCTCCGCCACCCGGGCCTCGCCGTCCACCACCAGCATGGTTTCCCTGTAGTTGCGCGTCAAGAGCAGCATGTGCCAACGGTCGTCGTTGACCGGCGTCTCCAAATGCAGGCTGGCTGGCTCGGCGCAAGAGATGGTGAAGCGCAGGCGGAAGCGCCCTTCCAAAATCAGCAGCTCCAGGAAATCACAGTTCCCGCCGTCATCCAAGTACAGCACCAAGGCCCGGGAGACGTTGGTCTTGAGGCTGAAGCTCAGCTCCCCCAAGGAGCTGGCATCCCACCGGGCGTAACGCGCCCACTGCCCGGTCGTGCCGCTGAACTCCAAGGCCGCGCCACCCGCTCCCGGGCCCAGCATCAACACCACCAGGAGCACCACGGGCAACAGCAAACGCGCCAGCTTCGCCATGGCAAGTCCCTCCTCCGCTCTCACCAGGAGGCCGGCAATGCCCCCTTCCTTGGCACCCTTTTAAACCCACATGAGACAAAAGGGATGTGCTGCAGGGAGGGAGGGAGGCGGGCAGGACGGGCCACAATCTGGGGATGCCAAGGCTCACTTTCTTCAAAGGTGAGGGTCCCGCAAGGACTGGACAATCTGGATGCACCAAGGGTCCCTTTCGCCAAACGTGAGGGTCCCACGAAGACCACCCGGTGCGGGGAGGGGGCTCTCAAGTCGAAACGTGCCACTATCCAAAGCTGGAAGGTCCTTCAATCTCCCCCGTCCCCCCTCCCCAAAAACCCAGGGATGCTCTTTCACAGCATCTTCCTCCGTCGAGCGCTGGGTTGAGACAAGCGGCACAGATTTTCTCCGAGGGCGAGAGAGTGTTGTGGCCTCCAGACGTTCCCAGATCTTAATAATCCTCCAGAGGCCGTCTCTGGTCGACGCCCGGAGCAGCTTGCCTCCCTTCTTCAGCTGCTCCGGGTTCAAGTTCAGTCTGGAGTGTGCATCATCAATGGCCCTGGCCTAGGAAGGAGGGAAGGGGGAAGGAGAGGAGACAGAGAAGAGAAAAAGCAGTCAGCTCTGGTGCTGAGTTTTTGCAATGATAATAATATTCCGGTTGTAAGAGACCATTGCCATTTTCCCTGCAACATGGCTTTAAGAAAAGAAACCCATTTTATCAGCACCACGAACATAGCAGCCTCCAGAACAGGGCCTATTTGCACTCCTTCCCTCTCTCTCTGGATGTATCCACATTGCACATTTATACCAATTTGACACCACTTTATTTAACTATCATGCCTCCATTCTACAGAATCCTGCACTTTGAACTTGGAAGGTTATGTTTGTTTGCTTTCTCTCTCTCTCTCTCTCTCTGGATGTATACACACTGCATACGTATGCCGAATTGATACCACTTTAACTACCATGGCTCCATTTTATAGAATCCTGCAGTTCTCCAAGTGCAAACTGCAGGATTCTAGAGACTGGACAGTCTCTCCCTCCCCCCCCAGATGCATCCACATTGCACAGTTATACCAGTTTGATACCACCTTAACTGTCACGGCCCCATTCCATAGAATCCTGCACTTTGCACTTGGAGATGCTCTCTCTTTCTCCCTCCGGATGTATTCACATTGCACATGTATATACCACATGGCACATTTATACCTTAACTACTATGGCTCCATTTTATCCCATGCAAAGTTTGCATGTGGTTGTTTTGTGCAGAAGAGACGGGTTTGCCTTCCCCTGAGGCTGAGAAAGTGTGACTTGCTCAAGCTCACCCAGTGGGTTTCCATGACCAAGAGTGGTCTCCAAAGTTCAACGCTAGCTACTCCCGGATGCATTTTCAGGGTTGCTATAAGTTTAAGGTGAGAAGGAAAGGCACCACTTCCTTTGCAATGATGCACAACGATGCACACTGCCGGAGAGGTGAAACTCCAATGCAAGTAAGAAATGAACACATCCAGCGCTATACTGAGGTTCACCCCACTCCCTGAGCCGTTGCTTTGCTTTCCTGGGTTGGGAAGAAGGGATGGCATCTCGCACAGGATCGGGACCCCGGTGTCACTCACGGCGCTAATGCAATGCAAATTTCATTCCCGTCAAATTGCCTTTTTGGAATGATTACCCTTGTAACTGACTGTCAGAGAAGCAATTTATTTCTCCCCTTCCCCTCCCCAGCGCCTGCTGCTCCAAGAGGAGGCTGCATTTGCATCTTGTTACTGCATAAGAGCCTGATTATTTATAGCATGGGAGGGGGGAACGAACGAGAGGGAAGAAAGGAGGAGTGCGGGAAGAAAAGCAGAGGAAGAAGTGAAGAGAGAGAAACCCCCATGCCATGTCAACCTCCCACCCAACCTATGCTCATATAACCCAGCCTTGGCTCATATAACCATTGTTTATGATGCTCTTTTGCAACCTTAGAGGTCCCAAATACCCTAAAAGGCACCAGATCCTGACCGATCCTGGAACCTAAGCAGCTCTGCCTTGGTCCATCCTTGCATGGGAGGCCGTCGACGCATCCCAGGTGTTGCAGGTTACACTTTTAGACTCACGGCGATGCCCAAACTCTGGCGTTTTGGGCTTCGGCTCCCAGACTATTGGCCCAGATGGTTTCAGGCTTCTTGGTGCTGACGTCCAAAAGGCTATGGAGGATCAGGCTTTGGAAGTCACTGTTTTAGAGGACAGTGTGGGCAAAGCCGCCTCCGAGGACTAAGAAAACCCTGGGAAAGATTCATGGTGGGCCTCATTCCCACTACATTTTAAACTGGTTCGCAAATTGGTTTCAAGCGGTTTAAATGACCCTGGTTCACACTTGAACTGAATCACTGAAACAATTTGGAGAGGGCTGCCATGCGCCAGATGCATTTAACCTGCGTCTTTTTGACGAATGTGGCCGGGATCTCCATAAGTTGACACAGGTCTTGAAATAAGTTTCAGGTGTTCGTCAATCCCTTCAAATGTGTGTGTGTGTATAATAATAATAATAAAATTTATTTATGTTTCCCTGCCTCTCCCGGTGGATCGAATCAGGGTTACAGACTAAAATATATATGCGTGTATCATTATTGCATCAATAAACATGTCCCACCAGTGTGCATGTCTTTCCAAAAGGCATGCCTTTTGTATATCCAATGTGCCTTGGAAGCCTAAGTGCCATAACTAGATCCCATCTAGTCTTGGAAGCTAAGCAGAGGCAACCTTGGTTAGCCCTTGGATGGGAGACTGCCAATGAAACCCAGGTGCTGCAGGCTATACTTTAGGGGAAGGGTCCTAGTAAGACCACCTGCGAGTATCCCTTACTTAATAAAACCCTATGAGATGTGTGGTGCATGAGAAGAGAAGCATTGCTGTTCTTTGTAAGTGGCATGGCATCGAAGACCAGAGGCCCATAGAGATGGTGCAGTTTCGAGAAAACCCACTCATGATAAAGACCAGATCCAAAGGTCCTCTAGTCCTCCAATTGTTGTTGCTATGTACTTTCGAGTCATTTCCAACTTATGGCAACCCTATCATGGGTGCTTCCTTGGCAAGTTTTTGCAGACAGGGTTTGCCACTGCCATCCTTAGAGAGTGTGACTTGCCCCAGGCCACCCAGTGGGTTTCATGGCCGAGCCAAGATTCAAACCCTGGTCTCCAAAGTCCTAAGGCCCGAACCACTAGGCCAAGCTGGCTCTTTAGAAAAAGCAGACCTACCAATGTTGTCGGCATATGCAAACCCAGCCATGCCAAGAAGTGCCAACTTAAACAAAGCATCCTCCTCCTTCGGGAAGGTGCTGGGGAGGGATCCGGTCTCCTTGGCGACGGCAGGGATACGGCATCATGCAAATGAGCCGCGGGTTATTTATAAATCCTCCCTCGTCTACCGCACCTCATTGGGTAATGGGCGTAATTAACATTCGGCTTCTAATTAGCCAATCAAATTAAATTCCACACCTGCAATGGGTGCTTGATTGAAGCGAGCGGCAGCCTTGTGCCATCTCCTTGCCCTGCACCCACCACCACATCTCACCATCCAGGGCTGCAAAGGGCTGCTGGTGTGTGTGTGTGTGTGTGTGTGTGTGTGTGTGTGTGTGTGAAATATACATACACATACATACCTATACATTCATCCTTCCCCATTTGTGGATTTGACTTTTGCGGATCTGATTATTCACGGATTGCATTAGTATGTTCTCTCTAGGAATATCTAGGTCCTCCTCCAGGGCAACTCTATGGTCAACTTTAACTAAAAGTTGCACTGAAGGACCTAGAGATTCCTAGAGAGGACACTCTACTAGGCCTTTGTACTCCTCCAGCGCAACTCTATGGTCAGTGTCCGTCAGAAAACCCCTCACATAAACCAGTGGCTTCCAATACAAAACATGCTTCCCTCCTTTCCAACATCTCAGCACCCACAACGCAGCACCAGTCAGCCTCTCAAATGTGTAACAGTCCTCCTCTACCATTTATGCAGAGAGCCAATGTGTTGCAGAGGTTTGAGCACTGGACTATGACTCTGGAGACCAGAGTTCAAATCCTGACTCAGCCACGTAAACCCACTGGGTGAACTTGGATAAGGCCACACTCTCTCGACCTCAAAGGATACCGATGGCAAACCGCCTCGGAATAAAATCTTGCCAAGAGAGCCCCATGCTCGCCGTGACTTGAAGGGCGCACAACCACAACAACAAGCCATTTATGCAGGTCGCCATACCTGCCTATCCAAGAAAGTAGGCAGTCCCATTACAAAATGGACACCGTTCCATTGCTCCTCCAGAACAGTCCAGAAAAGCTGCACTACAAAATCAGGTGTTCCCCAAACCTGCAACTTCCCCGGTGCCATCTTTGCCCCTTCTGCAGCCCTTTTAGGGCAGAAGGAAAATGAAAAGACCCAGCCATGCAGACCGGTCCATTTCCAACCCTGACCAAGTGAGTCCCAAAAGTAAATATCCCTGGTCCTTGGTGCAAGCTCTGCCCCACAAGAGGGCACCCAGCCTAGGAGCTTCCCTGCTTTTGCCAATTGGCACCATAACCTCCTTGCAGCTCTGTTCCCCTCGAGGTGCCAGCCACGCTGTCTCCCACGGCCGCGCACCACATCGGCCTTGGGGTGTCACATCACATCAAGGGGGTTGCCAAGCATGCAAAGAGGAGTGTGAACAAATCTCTCCATACACATACACCACACTCTTCTGCTTCTTCGCCTGTGCCAGCCTTGCAAACTGAGTGGGCAAAATGGGAGGTAAAAGGTGAAGGGAAGGCCTGCGACGCAACGGCGCGGCACAGCCGGCGCTCATGGAGTCGTTGCCATTGTTCGCGGCCTCCTTCCTTAACTCCAGTTTTAGCTCCAAATCCAATAACATCCAAAATCCAAAATCCATCAAACGGGGATGCCTTTACTGGGCCAACCAAAATGCACAGTATACATGTTGCAAGCTTTCAAAGCGCCACTGGCTTCTTCCAGCAGACAAAGGTGTTATAAATTACAATTGTGCATTACGGTCGGCCAATAAAGATGCCAGCCACAGATGCTGGCGAAACAGCAGGAATAAACTCTGCTAGAACATGGCCACGTAGCCCAATAAACTCACAAAAAACTATGGACGCCGGGCATGAAAGCCTTCGACTTCACAAAGGTATCACTATTTGGTGGATTCTGGGTGTTGTGGGGTTTTAACCTGTTTTCCAACATACAGCAGGGTCCTTTTTATCCGCTGGGGTTCAGCTGCAGGAACCCTGTGGATAACAAAATCCGTGTTGGACTGTGACTCTGGAGACCAGGGTTCGAATCCATGAAACGGCCTGGGCCTGAAGACTTCCAAATATCCACATTCCTGTTATGGAGACCTTTATAGCATTGCCAAGTAAACGAAGAGACAGAGTTAAACAGAGGAGGGAATTGTGCACTTGCCACCATTTGTGTAACAAGCAGCACCTGCACAGATTCCTCTCTGCACAACCCAAAGCCACAGGAGTCCTGTCCAAAAGCCAAGAGCTAGCCAGATATTTGGGAGGGTACCTTGGTCTTCAATGGGCAAGACCTGCTTCAAGTGGAGGGAGAGACTGCTAAAAGTGGTTTATTGCAATGGACAGACATAGGTACCTGCATGATGGGGGGATCTTGGCAACAGGGAATGCCATGATAGGGTTGCCAAGTGAAATGATGGCCAGGGCGCCTGTACGTTTAATAATTATGTAGAAGGGAGTATGTAGAGAGATCTTGTGTAGCACCTTTGAGACTCACTGCATGAGTTTTCTTAGACTTCAGTATATTGGCCCATGCAAGTTTCTGGCCTAATACATCTCATCCCTTTGAAGGCGTGTTGTTCTTACTGCAAAGGCCTGGCATGGCTGCTCCGTTGGCTACTCCTCGCCCTCTTCCTTAGTGACTCTTCCTCGGAGTGCTTTCCTTTAATGATCTAATTTATGTTCCATCTGCACCACCTGCTTTTCCTGGGACTATTTCTGCCAAAACAAGCTGTTTGCGCACCTCTTCCCAGCTGGCGCATTTGCTCAGGGGTCCCTGAGCTGGGTAAAGCGCGAGCGCCAGCATGGCATATTGTTTGAGCGTTGGACTGGGAGACCAGGAGACCAGGGTTCGGACCCCTGCCCAGTTATGGAAGCCCACCAAGGCAAGTCGCACTCTCTCAGCCTCAGAGGAAGGCCTTGGCAAACCTCCTCTGAACAGACCAAGAAAACCCTGTAATGGGGTTGCCTTAGGGTTCCCATAAATCGGAAACGACTTGAAGGCACACCGCACACACTCCTCTCCTCTCCGCTCGCTGCGTTCATGGATAAATCCCATTTCTGTACATTGTAGTCGAATGAATGCAACAACTTTCCCGAGCGCTGGTTGGATATAAGGCAGCTTCCCATCCTCTTATCGGTTTTGCTCCCACATTTCAACAAGGTGCCCTTTCCAACAATGGCACCTCCAGCTATGGCTGGGTGACCCTTCTGTGTGCCCTGCTCTTGACCTGGTGTGGCCTTTGGGGTTGTCAGACCTGGACACTGGGCGATGACAAGCTCATGGGAGAATGGATGGCTTGGGCATGGCTGCTGGGTCTTGGCATGCACGGTGCGCCCTGTGCCACCTTCTGCCCTTACTCCCAATGGCAAGGGGGGAGAAGAGAGAGGAAAAAACCCCATACAGCCTGGAGCAAGAAGGCATGGCTTGAAGTGTCCAACGGACCTGAGCTGGAGCAAAGAGAAAGAAGAGACCAAGCAACCTTCTCCACCCACAGCTGCCCTGCAGCACCCGCTGCTATTAATAAAGGCTTCCATCATGCCTGGGCAATGCTGGAACCGCCGATGGCATCAGCAACAGCAGAGCAAACAACCTAACCGCGGCTCCACCGATGCCCAAGAGAGAAAGAGAGAGCGAGAGAGAAGGAAACAAAGAGAGGTGTCAAACCGTGCCACCAGCCCTGCCCACCCAAAAGAGTCCTTGCCGCGATGCCATCTGTTCTAGCATCCCCAAGCCTTCGACCCATTAGGTGCCACTTCCCTGCCATTGCTGGATGCGGGAATCAAAATGCCACTCTTTTTGATATGTCTCTTCCGGAAGGTAGCGGCGACTTATTTGATCCAGTTTCTTCGCCCTGCAAGAGAAAGTCTCCGAAAGCCGTGCGGAAAGTCTTTGAAAGCGGCACCGTTTTCGGAGGCTGTTTGTCGTTTGACACTTATTCGGTGCAACGTGGTATTTTTGTGCCGCACGTCCCCATCCGGAAAATAGTATTTGGTACAGAAATGTTTGGTTCTGTGCAGAAATGGCTCTTGTTTTCGGCACAAAACAACCACAGTTGAAATATTTTGTCCTGCACAGAAATGGTTCTTGCCTTGGAAAGAAATGCAAAGAATCTGCAATGATTCTCAGATCAGAATTCTTCTCGCTACGGTTTCTCAACACCCAAGAAAGAGATTTTCCCCCCAACCATTTTAAAAGCACTTTCAAATATTCGTCACATCCCTAGAGAGGATTCAGGGTCTGAGGCCCTTTTCATCCTCTTGCCACAATACTCCAGACTCCAGTCTCTGAAGGGAAAAAAGAGAAAGAGAGACGTTTGTACTCCATTTTCCTTTATCAACATAGGAGAGTATGACTTGAATCACAGGGTGCATTTACACTGTAGTAATAATGCAGCTTGGCACCACTTTCACTGCCAGGGCTCAATCCAACAGAATCCTGGGATTTGTAGTTTGGTGGGGCACCGATCTTTGGAGCAGCAGAAATCAAGCTCGCTCCATCTTCTACTTGACATCCAGATAGTTAAAGATATCGGTCGTACCAACTCTCAGCCTTCTCCTCTCCAAGCTAAATGCACCCAGCCCTCAACTGGGGATTATCTTGGTTGTCCAAAGTGCTAAACATGTCTGTGTGTGCTTTCAGGTCACCTATTGACAACGACTTCTTCCTATTGTTGTTGTTGTTGTTGCTGCTGCTGCTACTGTTGTTGTTATCATTTGGAAGCCACTTTGTGTCCCAGTTTTGGGGCGAAAACTGGATGGTGATGATGATGAAAATAATAATGATGACACTCTCTTTTGAGGGGCACCAAATGACACCTTCTTTTGAGGTGCACCGGATGACACCTCTTTTGAGGGGACATCCTTTTTTGAGGTGCACCAAATGACACCTTTTGAGGTGACACCTTCTTTTGTGGTGCACCAAATGACTCCCTCTTTTGAGGTGCACTGGATGACACCCTCTTTTCACGTGACTCCCTCTTTTGAGATGCACTGGATGACACCTCTTTCGAGGTGACAGTTTCTTTGGAGGTGCACCAAACGACTCCCTCTTTGGGGGTGCACCGGATGACACCTCTTTTGAAGTGACACCTCCTTTTGAGGTGCACCAAATGCCACCCTCTTTTGAGGTGCACCAGATAACACCCTCTTTTCAGGTGACACCCTTGTTTCAGGCGTCCCAGATGAGACCCTCTTTTCAGGCGTCACCCAGTGCAGCTTGCACTCCTCGCACCCCCCCTCGTGACACCCCTGGGTGCAAGAAAACAGGATGGAAGGGACTCTGGCCTGAACGCATGCGGATCTGACCCCTGACCGGAAATGGACAACCCCCCCAATCCTCATAGCTCTGCAGGCAGCAAAAGTACAAGGTCATGATGCATAATCGGAGAAAGACTAGCCATGACACTTGCCGGGGGGGGACCGACGGGCGGGAGCAAGCAAGAGCGCACTGATCACAGCTTTTCTCCTCTGCTCTCCTTCGGTGACGGAGACCTATGGCTCCTAACCAGGTCCCTTTTGCCGCGGCTGTTAACAAATGAGAGGGTTCCCGTTCCTCATTTTGGTCAAAGCGGATCTTTCCCAGAAATGGAAGACGTTTTCTGCTGAGCTCGGGTATATTATGCACATTGCAAATCTGTTCCCCCCGACCTGCCTTTCTCTATAAAGCCATAACCGAGGCTGAGAACTGAGAAAACGGACAAGGCCAACCCCGGCAGCCACGAAAGGGACGTGACCACGATGGAAAAGGCAGAGACGGGAGCAAAAAATAACTCATTAATACAATAAACAGAGTGATTAGAGAGCCACACCATCGATCGGCAGGCTCATTACCGCCACCCTGACAGCTCCTTAAGGGCAGAGCTGAAGGTTACGCAGAAGAGAAGGAGAAGGGACAGGAGAGAAAGGGACACTGGGTTGGCAATGGGCATGGCAGCGGACACGAAATGAAGGAAGGAGGGCACTGTGGCTTAGTGGTTGGCATGGGGCATTGGGATTTGAGAGACAGAGGGCCTGGCATAGCCTCATGGGGTCATGCATCTTACTAGGCGGCCTTGCAAATTGAATTTGAAGTTTATTTTCCTGGACTGGATCTCCCAAGTGTGCCCATGGGTAGCCATGCCCACTTGTATGGGTATCTTTCTATACTGTCTGAACCGAGGACAACAAGTACAAGGTCTTGACCAAATGCAGGGCTAGGACTAACATCGTCTCTTTCTTTCTTTCTTTCTTTCTTTCTTTCTTTCTTTCCTTCTCCTGTCTCATTTAGCAGCACCGTGTGCCTGACAAAGAAGCCAGTGGAGCTTCGAAGGCTTGCAAAACGTATAAGTTGCAATTGGGTTGGCCCCATAAAGGTACCACTGTCTTGTGGGTTTCGGATGGTACCATGCTTTGCTAAGTGGCCAACGTGGGTATGTTCACCTATATAATGTGCATTTGGGTTGGCCCCACAAAAGTATCCCTGTCTTGTCTCAGAAGTTACTCCCGTTGTCTAAATGGTTTATATCAATGCAAGCGGACAAGATGCCACTCCTCTTCTTGGCCATATAGGGACAAGGGACAAAGGACAATAAAAGGCAGGTAATAAAGTGGCGACTCCATTAGCGACCGAAAAGCAACTCCGGGGAAGTGTTTCAATGGTCTGGCTTTTAAATTATTTTTAAGGAGTGTTATTAACTTGCTTTAGAAGTTTGAACCTCATCTGTTTAATGTTTTAAACGCTTTTATCGGTGGTACATCGCCCTCTGGGGCTCTGGCGATGCTAACAGGCGATACCCAAATGCGGTAAATAACGAATGAATAAATAAAGGTGGTTGGCGCGTGCCCTCGAGTCGTTTCCGACGTCAGGCGACTCTTTTGTGGGGGTTTCATGGCCAGATTTGTTCAAAGGGGGTTTGACTTGGGTTTCATCTGAAGGTGAGAAAGTGTGACAGGTTGACCAATGGGTTTCTCTGGGTGCGTGCATCCACATTGGAGAAATAACTCACTTCAGCACCACTTTAACTCCCATGGCTACCGAATCCTGAGCTTTCCAGTTTGGTGAGGCACCAGCACTCTTTGGCAGAGAAGGCTAAAGGCCTTGTAAAACTACCAATCCCTGGACTTCATAGGATGCAGCTACAGCACTTAAAATGGAGTCAAATGGCATTATGTCTACAATGTAGATGCACCCATGTCCTTGGATTCCATAGGATGCAGCTACAGCACTTAAAATGGGGTCAAATGGCATTATTTCTACAGTGTAGGTGCACCCAAGTCCCTAGATTCTATAGGATGGAGATACAGTACTTAAAGTGGAGCCAAACCATATTATTTCTACATGCAGATGCACCAAAATCCTAAGATTCCATAGGATGCCGCTACAGCACTTAAAATGGAGTCAAACCACATTATTTCTGCAGTGCGGATGCACCTAGAGGGGAAGGCGCAGTGACCAAAGGAAGACAAATGTCGCAAATACAAGAGTTCTGGGTGTGAATGATTTCCCATGGCCTGATTCCCACTACCTTTAAACCAGATCTCGAATCGGTTTGAACTGGTCCAAATGACCCTGGTTCTCGCTTGAACCAATTCGTGGAAGCGATTCGGAGAGGGGGGGCCATGCACCAGACCCGTTCAACCCGCACCTTTTTCACGCCAACATTTGCCACGTCTTTTCGGACAAACCGATCCTGCGCAAGCGTGAACCAGATGCAGGTCCGTTTTGAACCAATCCGTTCGTGAATGTGAACCACAAGTGGGTTATTTTATGGGGGGAAATGAGATCGGGGCAAACATAGCAGGGACCACGCTCCACTGTCAAATCGATCCGTCGATTCGGATCGCAAACCAATTTATTTGTAAGTGGGAATGAGGCTCGCTCTCTGCTATGCAAGAAATTTGGGAAACGATGGGGAAAATGGCGCCAACCATAAGCATCTCTACAATGCAGATGTGTGTACGCACAACATACACACAACTCCGCACACCTTTTCCTTCATCCCTTCCTTTGCCTTCGGTTAGACTTGGGGACACTCCAGCTTCTCCCTCTATCATTAATCATCATCTCCCACTTCATGTCAGAGACTGCAGTGCAAATCGACTGAGTAGAAACACACAAAAAGGAGAGAGAGAAAAAAGAGAGAGGGAAAGGGAAAAGAACTGGGAAGGAGGAATAAAGAGGAGGAGGGTGGCAAGCCTGGCAGAGAGACATGCAGACCTCAATGCCAGGTTGCATCTGGCGACCTGAGCAAAGGCCTGGAAGAAGGGAAGGAATAAGGCGGTTGGGAAGAAGAAGAAGAAGAAAAATGAATTGTGTTGCGTTGCATTGGACCAAATGCATCAGCGGAATTAATTGCATTGGACCAAATGCATCGAAGGAAGTAGAGTTTGGTTTACGAAAGCTCATGCTGCCAATTTCTCTCTAAAATAAAGAACCGGAATAGAATCCAGCATTTTCTGGCCCTTTTAATCATTTCGGATGCGCGCTCTCAAGGGTCCCTGATTGGCGCACTACATCTCCCATTAGCCTGATTGTGAAGTGTTGAATGGCTTCTCCCATTCTTCGCCTCTTATTCGTATCTCTTTCTTTCTCCTTTTTTAAGAAGAAAGAAAGGGAGACGTTCAATATGGCCTTTTCCTTTGCGAGGAAAGCCTGATGCTATAATAGAATAAAAGGAGGATATAATGGAAGAAAGGCAATCTGATAAAAAACGATTTTTTCAAGAAGCTCGCGGACATTTGTGGGGCGAACTCACGCTTCTGGAGAGCCACATTCCTATATATTGGGAACCATTAAGCAAGAGATGTTTCAGGACTGCAAAACCCAGCATTCTTTACCAGTGCTGCTGGGATTTGCAGTCCAACCGTTTCAGGTATATACCAAGGGAAACAATGCAGTTTGACAGCACTTTATGGCTCAGCACTATGAGATTGTGGGATCTGCAGTTTGCCGCGGCCCCAAAGTGCTTTGGCAGAGAAGGCTATATATCTCACAAAGCTACCTTCAAGTGCCTTTGAGTTGTTTATGGCTTATGGCGAATGCGTCGTGGCATGATTTGTTCAGACTTTGCCATCCTCCAAGGCTGAGAGAGTGTGACTTGTGTGAGTTTCTGCGGCCGAGCCAGAAATTGAACCCAGAGTCGTTGTCCGGTGCTCAAAACTACGCCAACCTTTGTGCCTTTAAAGAGCCGTGAAATGGAGGTTGCACATCTGGAAACAGCTCACTGCCGTAGAGATATTCAACGCAGAGAAGTCCCAAGGGCCATCCAGTCCAACCCCATCCTTCCATGCAGGAACTCTCCATCAAAGCATAATCATTGGAGGAGGGAGTCAGAAAGACACCCTGCATATGCGCAGAGGAACTCTCCTTCATCCCCACTTTGCACCTTCCAGGCCGGCGCATGTCGCCAAAGAGGCCAACGCCTTTTCCATTTTGCTTCCGTTTAAACAATTTGCTCCAAAGGCAGCGTGCTCCAAGATGTCGTCCGTCACCCATGCGCCAAGGCTGCTCCGTGTCCCTCCTACACAAATGCACACACACACGCACACGCACAACGCACGCCCCTGCTCTCTCTGCCCGCTGCGGTCCGTCCTCAATAATTCAAAGCCGAAGTCTGTTCCGATTAGATCTCTGCTTGTCCTGACGGGGATCGGGGATAAATAAAATATCGCCGGTTATTACCCACCGACAGGAGCACAAGCGGGAGAGATAATAAGGGAGGGAAAAGAGGGTTTTAATCAAATGCTTCGGAGCTCGGAGCCAGGCCGGCGGTCGACAATGGAAGGCAACCTAACAAGATCGCGCACTCCCGGGACAACCGTCTCCTTGTCTTGGATAAGAATTAGCCACGCTGTTTGGAAAAATGAATTTGGGGAATTACGCTTCCTTGGAAACCATCCTCCCGAGCCAGAACGGCCTTGCGCATCCGCTGTGACATTTCACAGATGTGGCCGAGCAACATCAGAGTATGGTCAAGATATCAAAAGCGATGAATAAAGGACAACGGACAAACTAGGAGAATGTGCCGCAGTGTGCTTTTGCCTGAGCCGACTGGGAAGGGCATGGTTTTACGTATATAACAGATGCACAGGTAAAACTGGGACTCATAAAATATACATTAGATAACTGTGTTGAATAGTGGTGTGAGCGTTGGACTACAGCTCTGGAGACTAGGGTTCGATTCCCCGTTCGGCCATGAAACCAAATAAGTCCCACTCTCTCAGCTGCAAAGGATGGCAATGGGAAACTCCCATGTGAAGAAACGTTGCCAAGAAAACCCTGGTCACCTTAGGGTCGCCATAAGTCAAAAATGGCTTCATGGCACACAAGATAAACCCAAAAACAGGTATTCTGAAATCCTAAACAAATAAATCTGGAATCCAAACTATTATGATCCCAACAATTTCGGACAAAACACATCCGACCTCTGCGTGCCTTTTAAACATTTGCGCAAACATGTATTTCTTCCCTGCCTTTTAGAATCCGCCACAAAGGTATGGACTCCAAACGCAAAGTGCGGCCATTTCTAGGTTCGTTCTGAGACTGTGTAAATCTATTACATTTTGCTTTAAAGAAGAAATTAAACAAAATGGATTGCTACACATCCCTCCTACATCCTTTGTTTGCCAGAGCACTCACTCCTCAGCGTGAAATTCCTCATTGCCTTAGCTACCAGGTTTAGCTTTACAATGAAAGGCTGGGATTTTATGCTTGTGGAGTGTCTGTATATATATATATATATATATATATATATATATATATATATATATATAGCCTTGGAGATCTGGGATGGAGCCCAAGGGGGAAATATGAGCAATTGTTTATAGACGGGAATGAAAACCCGTTGGGCAACCTTGGGCACCTCACACTCTCTCAGCCTCAGAGGATGGCAATGGCAAACCCACTCATGCCAAGGCAACCTTTGGGTTGCCATAAGTCAGAAACAACCTGAAGGCAAACAATGCTCAACTCAGCAAGGCATGGATGTAACCCATTGAAAAGCAAAACTGCCTTGGAAGGTGCTGGACTCTCCTTCTTTGGAGGTCTTTAGATAGATGTCGGATGGACACCTGTCAAGGGTAAGGTTGCCACTTCAAGCTCATCCTGAGGTTTCCAGACCAAAACCAGAGACGTGGAGATGGACTTTGGTAATGCCAAGAAGCGTTATATATTAAGTGCCAACCAGAGTGGTTCACACCTTGACATTCAAACATGCATGGAGAACATGCACAGAAGAACCAAGAGGTCCAGTTGGCCTCCTTCCGGCATTCTCCTTTTGAGATGGAGGCAGCCCTGAGAAGGTGGAGGAAAAAGCTCTCCGATCCCCAATTGCAAAGTTGCTCCAAAGTCAAGACTTGGCCAAAGGCTTCCGCCAGGTTGAGATGACCAACCATGCGATCAATGGCGACAAGGTAGATCAGGTCCTCCTGGGTCAGAAGAAGCAAAGTGGGGTAGACCAATGGTTCCCAATGGTTTTGGACTTCAGTGCCAAGCTGGCTGGGGCTTCGGGGAGATGAAACCCACAAACATGAAGGGCCAAGGTTTGGGAATCGCTGGGGTCGACCAAAATGACTGCCGATTAGCCATCCAAGTTGGCAGCTACATGGCATTTGGGGGTAGAGTTGCCATAGTGGGATGTGACAAAGCCTTTCCTTGTGTCTATCCTGTAGTTCAGCTCCATGGATGAACCTGGGTTTTTGTATTGGCCTAAAGAGAAGCAAAGCATTGGTGCCATTAGGGGGGTGCGGACCACTGTTGGAGGAGGTTAACACCAAAATAACCATCTATAAAATTATTTTGGTGTCTGACGATGGCACTTGGAGCGGTCCGCACCCTCTGCATGCCCCCAATATGACACCATTGCTTTCATTCTCTTTCGGCCTACGCAAAAATCGAGGGTCATCCATGGAACTGAACCGCCAGACCGATAAAAGCAAGGGCTTTATCTCACCACGCAATGGAAAGCCTGCCCCAAAATGCCATCTTCTCCGATAGCTGCCAACTTGGATGGCTTTAAAAGAAATAGAGGATAAAGCTATGAAAGGCTACTAAGTCAGTAGGGAGCAACAAATCGGTACCAGTTTCGTATCCTTCCCCCATTCAGGGTTTTTTAAAAGAAGCTTGAGTTGTTTCCATCCCAAATGCCCTTATTATGTTCTTATTCAAAGTAATTAATTTCCATCCCTCCTTTTTACCAAAACGGGACCCGAGGTGGCTCTCGACGCAGATTAAAGGAAAATACAGTTGCAAACAATCCGAAGAGCAGGGGAAATGTAAATGCACCGGGCAAAGTATCCCATTAAAACCAGCACTAATTGCAAAATAGTTAAAGCAGATTGATAAAAGTATTGCAACCTCCGCTGAAAAATTGGTAGTAACCGCATACCCTCCAACGGTATCTGTTGTCGCCGTGTGCTGGCGAGGCATTTCTGACTTATGGCAACCCTAAGGTGAACCGATTTCTTGGCAAGGTTTGTTCAGGGAAGGTTTGCTGTTGCTACGCTTTGAGGCTGAGAGAGTGTGACTCGCCCAAAGTCAGCCATTGGGTTTCCATGGCTGAGCCAGCGTTCGAACCCTGCTTTCCAGAGCCATAGTCCAACACAACGCACCATGCTGGCTCTTACATATAAGGCGACAGCATTACAAATCCTACAAACTAGCAAGCAAACAACTTTATTTACATCTACGTCTACCAAAACTACATACCATTTGACAATATTCATTTATAAGGTTGACGAATGACTTCCAGCTTGTCAGTTCAGCTTGGCACCAGAGCTCTCCAATAAGTAAGGCTCAATGGCTCCCAAAACTACAAATCCCACAATTCCGTAGTATTAAGACGGGCACCTAAACTGCTTTAATTCTGCATATATATAGATATACCCTTGCTCAACACTCAAACCAGTACAACATGCCAACGTTTGGTAACTGTTAGTAATTTTAGTGCCAGTGGTATTTGTGGGATGTCTCCCTCTCGTGTGCCAACGTAATCGTCTGGCTTTGTGTGCGAGAGGCACTGCGATTCGATATGGCAGGCACCACTGAGTGCTTTACCTAAGATGGCAAAATGTCTTGGGCTAACACCAAGCAGAGAGCCACTGTGGCATAGTAGTTTGAGACAACAACTCTGGAGACCAGAGTTCGAATCCCAGCTCAGCCACGGAAACCCAATGGGTGACCTAGGGTAAGTCATACTCTTTCAGCCTCTGAGGATGGCACTGGCAAGCCTCCTCTGAACAAATCTTGCCAAGGAAACCCCAGGATAGGTTTGCCATAGGGTCGCCATAAAGTCAGAAATGACGTGAAGACACACAGCACAGACACATACCACATCGCAAACCTCCTCTGAAGAAACACACTAGGTTCCCTTTAAGGCTGCCATAAGACTTGAAGGTGGCACAACAACAGCGACATCAGACTTGCCATAAGACTTGTAGGCAGCACAATAACAGCAACCAGAAAGTAGAGACAGAGAACCAACATGGTGCAGGCCATGAAACCCATTGGGTGCCCTTAGGCAAGCCACAGACTCTCAGCCTCGGAGGATGGCGACGCCAAAACACCAAACAAACCTTGCCAAGAAAAACCCAGGATAGCTTCGCCATAGGGTTGCCATAAGTCGGAAACGACTTGGAGGCATGTAACAACAACAAACCACCAAGCAGCCCACACACACCAAGCGACATGGATGAATTCTTTCCATGGCAGCTGGCGCATGGCACATGGCAGCTGGCACATATTGCCCTGTCTTTTCGTAACGCAACCTCTCACACTGGGGTTTGCACCCACTTATTTCTGCAAGGAGCCGGACGTGTTCCTCTTAGGCTTCCTTTTCTCCGAGAGGCAAGAGTTAACCGAGAACCCAAATGCCGCCGCTGCCGTTGCTGATGCACAAGGCAACGGCGATTGTGCCTCACTTGGCAGTTATCAACATCAAATTTATCTGCCATGTTACATTGCTCAGCCATTTCCTTTGTTTGCAGAAAAACCTCTTCCTTCTTTTTTTGGAGGCCTGTGTGCGCTTGACTCCTCCACAGTCTTTGCTACCTTGGATGGCCTCCGATCATCGGCAGTTTTCGCACCCCGGGGCAACATTGCTGCGGTTTTTATTTATCGCCTTTTTAAGCTAAGAGTAAGAACTCCCAGTTCTAGTCTTGGGGTAAATGTTGGGGCATAGAGCAACCCAGGGAGGGCAAAGCTGGCAACCCTCCTGATCAGTCAGAAGGCAAACAAGGATTCAGTCAGTGCTGGATGGGGTTACATTGCCAAAAATCTCAGGTTTGCAATCTTGGACATACTCCTAGACTCTGATTTGAACCCAGGTTTTCAGTGGTGCATTTGCACATCTAAAATTGGCACACCAGCTGCACCTGTTCCTCAACAGACTACATGCCTATGACATCCAAATTTGTTCACTGTACCGACAAACCGTGGCGAACAAAACCACTGACAAAGAAGCTCCTTTTGCAAAGCCAGCGTCCCCCTTTCGCCTCATCCTCTGCCTCGCTGGAAGGTTTTTAGCAGCATCGGCTTTGAGCTCATGGAGAAACATGGTCGGAGAAACACAGATTTCTCTGCATTTCTGCCCCAAATGCAGTGAAGCTTAAGGTGGAACAAAAGCTGGAATCTGCTCTAGCCAATCCTACAATGGGTTTGCCTGCACCAGGGAAGATTAAACAGCAGCTCCTTCCAGAATCCTTTACTGAGCATGCATCAAATGCAAAAGCGGGAGGACAGATCAGCCTGCCTTATCACCTCATGAGACCATTATATTCAATGGGACTTGAGCATCCATGGATTTTGGTACCCAACGGAGGGTCCTGGAGTCAAACCCTAGCGGATACCAAGGACCCCCAATGTATATCCCAAAAAGCAAACCTCAATTTTGCCATTTTATATAAGGGACACCATTTTATTATCCGTTATATTTAATGGAACTTGAGCATCCATGGATTTTGGGATCCACAGCGGATACCAAGGACCCCACTGTATTTAACTGAGCATCTATGGACCAACGTTGCTCTTTTAGAATTAAGCAAGGTTGCCATTTACGCATTCTGTTTTACTCTGCAATGTTTATTGTAACAGCTTGTTCTGGTAAGGGTTTTTTTCTTCCTTTCTTTTTTTAACACGTTGTTGTGTTTTACTCCTTCTGCGGCCTCGTTGTGGATCCCCTGCGTGTCGAGTGAAAGGGTGATTTTCGGGGGGAAAGGAAAAAAGCATTCAGCCACGGGAATAAATAAAACATTGCATTCATTCATTAGTTCCCATTATCAACAATGGGTTCACAGCCTTTCCGCACACAAAAGGTCTCGCTTTGGGTTCTCCAACCCATCACTCCCACTTCTTTCATTCCAGAAGCCTAATTTAAAGCGGGAAAACATTACAACCAAACACCCTTTTCGTTTGCGGATATGATGGTTAAATAATCTGGAGTCAGAAATATTAGGTGATCTATTGCAAATCGCCAAAAGACTTATGAATGGAGTCATATCTGGTAGGTCTTTATTTGAGAGCCAGCGCGGTGCAATAGTTTGAACGTCGCAATGTGACCCTGGAGACCAGGATTCGAGTCCCCGCTCGGCTATGTAAACCCATTCTTGGGCAAGTCACACTCTCTCAGCCTCAGAGGATGGCAATGCCAATCCCCCTCCGAAGAAACATGCCAAGAAAACCCCATGATAGGTTCACTTTAGGGTTGCCATAAGTCGTTCGGGAATGACTTGGAGGGACACAACAAGCTTCTAGCATCGCAGAGGAATGGCGATCGGTCCAAGGCTATTCAGCCAAGGAGGGATTTGAACCCAGGTCTCCCAAGTCCTAATGCAACAACGCAAGGCTGGCTGTACCTTGGCAGCGCAAGGAGGGTCAACCCCAACTTCAGTTCTAGAATCTCCAGGTAAAGCCATGGAAGACGGAGATATTCTGGACGTTGCAACTCCCCTCTCTTGAAAGCAATGTTTCCAAAATCTGATCATCTATTTGCTATCCATCCCTGGATTGGTGCCTATCAGTGTCCTTTGAATCCTCAGGAGATCCTTCGCCTCTGGCTGTTGCACATGTGTGTGGGTCCATGAATCAGTTGTGCTCTTCCGCTTTCCACCACATCAATCTCCTCCGACCCCGGAGACCGAAAATCTCTGTTTCGTTGGATCAAATTTGCTCCAGTCCAAAAAGTTGCTCTTCTGCGCATTATTTCAGAAAGCTCCACAGATTTATCTGCTGAAACGAATGGCTTGGAGTGTGTGTTTGTGTGGCGTGTGAGAAGATGAACCTTGCCAGTCGCTTATGCCCTTAGTGTGCCCATTTGACACTGCCGCACAATGCTAAAATCACAACAGCACTGGTGGTTATTATTATTATGGGGAGAACGAAGATGGTGGCCATGGAGAGAGACAATGCGCAGAGGCACATGCAGAGATTGCAGAAGCATCCTTTCTGAATTGAAATCCAAAACACCTGGAGGACCAAAGTTTGGGGATGATGGGTCTAAAGAGTCTGCATTATTATTATTTTGAATAAGGCCTCAAAACACAACACCTATCTCAGCTTTGGAGGCGGCACCATGTGGACCTCTGAGTTCCAGACTATGCAACCCTTGTTCTAGAACAGCGGTTCTCAACCTTTGGCTCTCCTAATGTTTCAGACTTCAACTCCCAGAAGTCCCAAATGATCTGGGAGCTGAAGTCTACAATGCCTGGGGGACCCAAGGTTGAGAACCACTGCTCTAGAACCTGCCAGACTAGGCCGACCTTGCTCTAGAACCCAGGCCTTTTTGCTTCTGTTCCAGATGCTTTGCATCCAGCTGCAAACATTGAACGCTTCTCCTCTTCTTCTCCTTTTCTTCCTCTTTAGAAACCGTAAGCGCGGCGGATTGTTCCGGATTTCCGCACCGGAGAGATACTTTCTAGGCCCAAGACGGGAGGAGAAGAACATCGGGCTCCTCCTATGCTATTGAACCGGAGCAGTGTCCTTTCCCCTTCCTCCGATGGACCATTAAAGGAGCCATCAAAAGTCAACGTGGAAAAGGAAATTCAGAAAGATCTCTAGGTGAGCCGGGAAAAGAAAAGGCCGGAGCAGAAACGACTATTCAAGCTTTTAATGGCCTGGCAATCCAGGGACCCCCTGGGAAGAAGCGCACAAAGGAAGACGCTTTTCTGTAATCTCCCTGAGAGAGAGAAGGAAGGAAGGAAGGCCGTTTGATGAAAGAATTTCGCTCCCGAAAGTTTGGAAGCCGGCGCCGGCTTTGCAAGACGCAAAAGAGCCATCCGCCATTGTACTGGCCAAGACAATATGACCGGCGCTGAGAGCGAGGGTCCTGCGGATGCAACATCTCTGACTCTTTTGAATTTGTGTCAACACAAAAACACACAGGGGCGGAAAGAAAGGGGGCATGTGTGTATCCCTCTATGCGTCTTGCCGCTACAGTTCCAGCTAAACCGTAGCCATCAAGATACCAGGAATTTGGCATAGACCCCTAGGTTGCCCAGGGCTGTCCGCCTTGGGGTCATTCTGCTTTTATTTGTTGTATTGTTTTTCAATATTAATACAGCTTTGACTTTGGAGGGTTTGGTTATTATTCATGGATTTGGTTAATATGTTGTCTCTAGGACTCTCTAGGTCCTACAGCATGACTCTATGGTCAACATCCGTCAGAAGTCAGATCAGAGGACTGAGAGATTCCTAGAGAGAAGACTCTACTAGGCCTTTCTTACTCTGACGCTGAAGTTGGGCTTGGGAAGGCTTTAGGCAATTGTATGTACTGTCTCCCTTTGCAGGACTCCTGAACGCTTCCCATTATTGTTAAAACAAAAACAGTCCAGTTGCCTGATAAGGGCAGAGAAGCAGAAGGAACAGTGAGAGAGCGCTGGGATGGAGGGGAAGAGAGACCAGAGAGGAAGAAAAGGAATAAGAGAAAGAAGCACCAAGATGGTGGGGGATGCGGGGATGGGGATGCCTTGATTGAGAGTTCCTGCATGGCAGAATGGGGTTGGACTGGATGGCCCTTGTGGTCTCTTCCAACTCTGATTCTATGATACAGTACTAAATATGAAAAGTTGGGTACTTTTGCACGCACATAACCTGGTGTGGATTTGGACTGAGTTTTGGGAAATCCAAGAGCTAGTCCTAAAAATCACAGCGTAACCTTGGACCACTCTCTCTCACTCTTAATTTGTGCTTTCCTATTGGTAGCTGTCATGTTGGCGGAAAGGCAAGGCTTATATTGAAAATTACATAAATAAACCTTGACCTCCCACCACCACCTTGTCTCTGGCTCTCACCGCCGGACTAGGATTCAAAATGCCCAAAGTTCAGATGCTTCAGCCGCAAGAGGCATCCCACATCCAGCGGTCCAGGGTCAGAAGCCAGAGATTAGAACAGAATCGGAGAGGGAGCCGAGCCAGTCGACAGTCCAAGGGTCATCAATCAAGCGCTCGCATTAACCAGGTAAAGTCCAGAGGTAAGCTGAAAGTTTGCTTCCAGCAGAATGAGTGGAAGAGGCACCCTGCGTACAAAGAGAGCGCATGGCAGAGCGCATTTAAAGTGTGCGTCTCCCAGCTGGGAAGTCAGGTTTTTGGGAGCCTCTAGGCAACTGTATACAATGCTCCCTTTCGCAGGACCCCTCCAAACACTTCAAAAAGTATATCAGTTCTCTACTCCTGGTTGCAGAACATCATGGAACCAAAGAGTTGGAAGAGACCACAAGGGTCATCCAGGTCAACCCCCTTCTGCCATGCAGGAACTCTCAATCAAAGCATCCCCATTGACAGATGGCCATCCAGCCTCTGTTTGAAGACCTCCGAAGAAGGAGACTCCATCACTCTCCAAGGCAACGTCTTCCACCGTCGAACAGTTCTTACTGTCAAGAATGCCCAATGGCAGAGACCAGCAGGCACACGTGGACCAAGCCAGAAGGTTTTCAGGTTTTGGAGACGAGAAACTGGGCAGAAACTGGAGGCCGAACAAATGACGCAGCCTCGGAAACGTTTTGGAGAAGAGACCGGACATGAGGGACTTGCAGAAAGGGACTTTCGCCCCTCTCTGCCCATACCAGCCTGGCACCACCATCTCCGCTTGCGTCCAACCCGACCGACAAAGTAGGCACTTTCGAGATCCGTAAATTTCAGTTCAAAACAGTTAATTATCCCTTCTGCCAAACTCAAATGGGGATTAAAAGCACTTGAGCCCATTAAGGACACACATAAAAATTCCCTTTTAATTAAAAGAGAGGGAAAAGAGAGGGAGAGGGAAGTTTCGAGTTCGCACGGCGGCACAAATCTCAAAGGCCAGCACCAGTATTGGAGGGGTTTATATGGAGTTTCTAGTCTTCCTTAGCCCCCAAAGTCAGGGATGCCTAGTGCCCCCCTAGTTCTAACATCGAGATTCAGTCTAATTTTTGCAAATGCAACATTTCCCGGTTACGGAAAGACCCTTTTCACGGCTCTGTATTTCACAAAGTAAATGAAAGGGGCACACAATCCTTAGCTACTTAGCACTCTCTTCAAACCATTGCAGAATGTATAGATTTTGGCCCCAACAGACTTTTTGGAGCAGGATTCAATCCGACTCAGGTTTTCGCCTCGCGCCTTCCACGCCAGGGTTCGCGCCAGAAATGTGTAAGCCGGCGGGTAAGGCATTCCTCTGGGCATGTCCATTTCCACACCTCTTTGGGATCCAAGCCGGCTTCAAACCCAACATCGGCCTCATTAAAAGTTAGCCACTGGGCGAATATGGATCTGCGATGCTGCCTCTGACTCAGCTGCGCAACCTGTTTTCAGTTCCAGGACTCTGCTTTGAAAGACGGGAAGAAATAATGGAAGCAGAGGGTTGAAGTGGTCATCCAGTTTCAGCGGTCATCTAACTTCAATGGTCATCTAGCTCAACCCACTGCCAAAATAAGATTCCCATCCTCTGCTTAAATACTTCCAGCAAAGATGACCACAACACTCTGCTCCAGACTTTGGTCCCCATTTTAAGCATTGCTGGACCTATTGGGTTCAGTATTTCCAATATCTCCTTCCAAGTTTGGATTAAAACCTGGAGCAGATTCGCAGAACCCACAATGCTACCACGGTTTCAGATTTCTCTCCAGACGTCTCCGGTTTCGGACGAATGACTGGTTTTAGAGGCAGCCTATATGCACTTTTGGATTTTGGCCGAGTGGACACAGCGGGACATACTTCTGAGTAAATGTACATTGGGTTTCCCGGGGAGGAAACGGAGAGGCTTTCAAACACAGCAGCTGTATTTAAACCTTGCGAGCCAGAAATCCTTGCTGATCTACTGCAAATCAGAGATCTATGAGTAGATTCTAATTGATCTTCCCCGATCCTCTGGATGGGAGACCGCCAAGAAATACCTGGTGCTCTAAGCTCTATTTTCGGAGGAAGGGACCGGGAAAATCATGGTCACTCTGCATGCGATGGAAACATTTTGCAGCTTCCGTAAGCGGATTTAAATACCCTCCAGGCAGCCGATCCCATCTGATCTTTGAAGTTAAGCAGGGGCAGCTATAGTCAGTACTTGGATGGGAGATCACCAACAAATACCGGGTTCTGTAGGCGCTATTTCGGAGGGACTGGCAAACCCATGGTCATTTTGCATGGGATGGAAACCTCTGACTTCTTCCATAGGAAGACTGAAATATCCTGAAGGCATCAGATCCCATCTGATCTTGGAAGCTAAGCAGGGTCAGTACTTGGATGGGAGACCGCCGATGAAAACTAGGTCTATCGGCTCAATTTCAGAGGAAGGATCTGGCAAAACCACCTCTGAGGATGCCTTGCCCGCATGTATGAACTTCATGGCATTGCCATACGCTGGCAGACAAATTGAAGGCATACATACACATCCCCTGGTCTAAGATATGAAAAAGCGAGAACTACAATAGTCTTCATTGTCTGCTTCAAAGCAATGTCAGTAATCTTGGTCATCTTTCTTGTGGTCTTCGTGTTCATCTCCAAATCCTCTTTTGCACCTTCTTCCTTGACTTTCTTCTGCAATCGTTCCAAGCCTTTGCTGTTTTCTGAGAGTAGCATGATATCATCTGCGTATACTAAATAGTTCGGGTTCCTTTCCTCCAGTTTCCACGATTTCTTCCCATGACACTAATCCTGCTTTACGTATATGTTAATATCTCCTTTAATCACACTTTACTCCCAGTACAAGGACTCAAGGTGGCCAAACAATAGGAAAAATAGATCTCAACATAGGTGCACATTCCCAAGGAACAAGCAGCATAGCAAAACCTCTTCCGCCATGATGCTTTTCGGAGACTACAAATCCCACTGTCCATGCCAGCAAATGGGAAACGTAGAACATGGGGATGGCGCATGCAGAAGAAGGCCAACGTTGCATGAAAATGGCACTTATCACCATCCCTGTGGCTGCAAGCCTATGCATAGTTTAATAGGGAGCGCGCACTTTTGACTCTGCCTATTTTCAACCGCGTCGGTCCTCCTTGAAAAGCACGCCGAGCTTTAAACAAAGATCTCCGTTCGGCTGAAACACAACCTTTTGGCTTTTTAATTAGAAACGCAAACACTCTTGCGAAGGAGCGTTTCCATCTAAGGTGAAGTCGGACTCTCGGCGGAGAAAAGAAAACAGGTATTCGACCTCCAAACCTCTATCCAAGCATGCCTTAGCCTTTATGTTGCTGCAAGTCACACTCTCTCAGCCTCAAAGGATGGCAACAGCGGACCCCCTCTGAACAAACCTTGCCAAGAAAACCCCAGGATTGATTCGCCTTAGGGTCGCCATACATCTGAAACTTGGAGATACACAACAACAATTTGTCGTGACACAATCCATGGCCATGCAAGGATTCAAACCCTGGTCTCCAGAGTCATAGTCCGAAGCTCAAACCATGCAGGCTCTCACAAAATTGCGTGTGCTTGTTGTTTCCAACTTACGGTGACCCTAAAAGGTAAACCTATTGTAGGGTTTTTTCGTCGGGGGGGGGGTTGCGATTGCCATCCTCTGAGGTTGAGAGAGTGTGACTTGGCAAAGGTCACCCAATGGGTTTCCATGGCTGAGTGGGGATTCGAACGCTGGTCTCTGGAGTCATAGCCCAAGGCTCAAACTGATACACCATGCTCGCTCTAATAGCATTATCATCCCTTGCATTCAAATGCATCACGGGTCCCAAGCACACTGCAGAAACAACCCAGTTTGAGACCGCTTTAAGTGCCCTGGCTCATTACTAGAGAATGCTGGGAATTGTAGTTTATTATGGCACCAGAGCTCTTGGACAGATAAGGCTCAATGTCTCCCTAGCACTGAGCCAGGGCAGTCCAAGCGGTCTCATAAGTGGATTATTTCCGCGGTGTGTTTCGGACCACCGTCCATCAGAAACACTAACAAACTCAGGCACGGAAGAACCAGGATCGAAGCAGCCAACACTCCTTGCCAGCCTCAGTTTACCCTTCTGTAAAATAGGAACAGCCCTGGCAGATTCTCAACAAGGTTCTCCCCAAGGAGAGCTGAGCCAGAAGATTATAAAACCAAGGCGAGTTGTGATTTTCACATTATGAGACGAACAAAGAGGATTGCGCGGTGGATAGATTTGCCAGACCCCCTTTCCCCGCCCAGAAAATAAAAATGTAATCTCGGTGCATGTGAGGCAAAACGGCCGCGGCGCAACCCGGCGCGCCTTTCTGGTGACGAGATCAGTTTTTTAAACCTGTTTGCAAGATCAGGTTCAAATCCCATCTTTGCAATGAATATATACACATACACACAAAACCGACAGCCGAACACTCAGGATTGCAAATCCCATTTCGGGGAGGGAAAGAGAAATAAATGAATTATAGCCTGGCGACTTATTTTTCGTGTATTTTCTTTGCTGCGGGGAGAGGAATTATTCATGTAAAATTTATCTCCGGATGATGCTTTGAACCGCTCGCGAACCCCGCCAAAAAAGACGCGAAACGGCACAGAAAATCTCCAATATCGCCATTTGCTACGGCCCTGGTTTTGTGTTTCTGCGATTGGAAAAGGTGGAGGGAAAGAAGGCCAGGAGGGTTGCAAAGGGGGAAGGCCATTTTGTGATTTCAATCTTCAAATACTTGGAAACAGCAAGCAAACACACCCAGAGCCAATCTGGAGTGGAGCCGAACTCCGGTACGGACATTGCAAAGGCACGATAAGGAGCGAATTCTCAAGAGCGATAACGCCTCCGCCGACGAAATATTCCAGAGAGGCCCTCTGCGAACTATACAGCAGGAACACTATATACGTCAATGTATGCATATGCGCGACAAGAGGCCCTTCACTCAAGGTGCATCGGAATAGTGCGGTTTGGCACCACTTTAACTGCCGTGGCTCCATCTTACACAATCCTGGGATTTGTCGTTTTGGGGAGGCACCAGGCCTAAATCTACAAATCCCAGGATTATTCAGGATGGAGGTGGATGATGATGATGATGATGATGATGATGATGGTATATTTATATCCTGCCCTTTCCCCAAAACTGGGACTCAATGCGATTTAATATTAAAAAAACAGGATGAAGCTGCAGCATTTAAAGTGGCATCAAACTGCATCATTTCTACAGTGTAGACACACTGATGTAGGCTGCAGAAATAATCCAGTTTGACACCGATTTAGCTGCCATGGCTCAATGCTGTGGAATTTGTTGTGGCAGCAGAGCCCTCCGACAGAGAGGGACCAATAAACGCATCGCAAAATGACCTTTCCCAGAAATCCATCGCATTCAGCCATGGCAGTTAAAGCGGTTTCAAACTGGATTATTCCTACAGTGCAGACGCGGCCGCAGACACCCCTCTCATGCAAATCTGGGTTTGTTTTCTTCCCATATAGAAGAAAACATAATTTTAAAAAATTCAGAAGTTTTCTCCTCCATGAGAATTATGGTCTGGTATGGTGTGACATAGCATGGCATGGCATGGCATGATATGATGGTGAATGGATGATAGACAGATAGATAGACAGACAGACAGACAGACAGACAGGGCACAATCGCTTTGCAAAACAAAACTGACTTTTGCTGAAATACAGTTATGAGCCAAATACAATGTGGCTCAAAATGCTCTATTTATTGTGTAAAGAACCTCGGGATGCCATTGCTTATTATGGTGGAACCATTTCTGGCCTTCTTGGCTTCAATGGAGGGACGGAAACTCTCAGAGTCGGCTGGCAATTCTTCCGTGTCGGGACACCATTCCTTCCCGAGGATTCGAAAAACCGATAACAATGGCCCTAAGGCGCGCACATATATGCGCATATATGTATTAGAAAAATGCCTCCTTGCAGGGGCTGAAAGGCAGGATCGGTGCAAATTCCCAAAGCTGGCCTGCAACATATCGGTGCTTCAGGTGGAACTCCGAAAAAGCCTTCCTCTCTTTTGACAGACGCAAGCGTGACAGCTGTCTGGCATAGACTGGCGTGATATGAACCGTGATGTGCTAATTCCGATGGCACGAGGGCAGGGAAAAGCCTGGCCAGGAGTTGCATCCATGCTGAGCCAGCCTTGCCCATTTAATGCTCTTCCGTTGCCCTTCGCTCCAAAAACGCTTTCCTCTTTCCCAGAATCCCTGACCATTGACCAAGCTGGCTGGGGATGCTGGGAGCTGGAGTCCAAAATACTTAGATGACCAAAGTTTGGGCATCACTGGCATAGAACCATGGAGTCGGATGGGATGCCAAGGGGCATCCGGTCCAATTCCTCTGCTATGGAGGAACGCACAACTAAAACGCAACCTTGAAAGCTTGGACTAAACCCGGAATGGATTCACCGTCCCGCTGACCTGGGCTGGATCCACACTGAGGACTTAATTCAGCCATGGCTCAACATTATAGCATTCTGGGATTTGCAGCCATGGAGTTGCCACCATTTCCCAGGACTGTTCAGTTCCACGCAGTGGTAATAAATTGGGCCGAACGCAGAGCTTAATGCCACGCAACATCTTCCAAGTTTTTAAATAGCCTTCTTGCTTCTTATCTTTGATGGCTGATCAGAGATAACAACAGAAGAAGCTGGCAAGACAGAGCCTAAGGGTTCCCCTCTTCCTCCTTCGCATCATTTCAGTCCATCTTCCAAACTGCGGAAGAGAGGAAGGAGTTGCTTTTGCTTCTAGGTGTGTGACCATTGCTGTTGTTGTTGTTGTTGTTGTTGTGTGCCTTCTTCAAGTCATTTCTGGCTTCTGGTGAAACTGTTTATGGGGTCTTCTTGGCAAGGTTGGTTCAGAGGAGGTTTGCCACAGTCATCCTCTGAGGCTGAGAGAGTGTGACTTGCGCAAGGGTCACCCAATGGGTTTCCATATCATACTTTCCCCCAAAAATTGGGCCTCAAAGCACTATGCAATTGAAAAGAACTATGCAATTAAAAGTGTACAAAAAGCGAGCATTAAACTACACTTGTCCCTCCATATTCGCTAGGGTTAGGGGCACAAGACCCCCATGAATATGGGAAAACCGCAAATAACAACAACGCCATGTTTTTACCTGAGAGGACGCCTCTCTAGGAATCTCTAAGTCCTCCAGCGCAACTCTGTGGTCAATGTCTGACAGGTACTGACCATAGAGTTTCACTGGAGGAACTACAAAGGCCTAGTAGAGTGTCCTCTCTAGTAATCTCTAGGTCTTTCAGTGCCACTTTTAGTTAAAGCTGACCATAGAGTTTCACTGGAGGAGCTAGAAAGGCCTAGTAGAGTGTCCTCTCTAGGAATCTCTAGGTCTTTCAGTGCCACTTTTAGTTAAAGATGACCATAGAGTTTCACTGGAGGAGCTACAAAGGCCTAGTAGAGTGTCCTCTCTAGGAATCTCTAGGTCTTTCAATGCCACCTTTAGTTAAAGCTGACCATAGAGTTTCGCTGGAGGAGCTACAAAGGCCTAGTAGAGTGTCCTCTCTAGGAATCTCTAGGTCTTTCAGTGCCACTTTTAACATTAACCATAGAGTTGCACTGGAGGACCTAGAGATTCCTAGAGAGAACATATTAATCAAATCCATGAATAATCAAAGCCACAATATCAAAGCCACAAATATGGAGGGATGAGTGTAGAATGAATGCAGATCTCCCAGCTTTCACACATCATCATCATCATCATCATCATCATCATCATCAGTTATATCCCACTTTCCCCCAAAACTGGGACTCAAAGCAGTTTAACATTTAAAAGATTGATACAATTAAAAGCGTACAAAAAGTGAGCATTAAAGCAGAATGACTGCAGATCTCCCAGGTTTCACACTTATTACCATTATCATTATTATTTATATCCCTCCGGTGCTTCAACAAACGAAAGTTCCCAGGATTCCATGTAGGATGGAGCCATGACAGTTAAACTGGGTTAATTCTGCAATGTGGAAGCAGCCTTCAAAGCCTCCATCTGCCATAGGGAAGGTGACCCTCGATCACCAGCTACATCAGGATTGGCAACCTCTGGGCATCTGGCAGGCATTTTTGGCCTAACCCTAATGCCCAGCTGTGGGATAGTAGTCTGAGCATTGGACTACGACTCCAAAGACCAGGGTTCGAATCCCGGCTCGGCCATGGAAACCCACAAGCTTGGTCAAGTCGCAGTCTCTCGGCCTCAGAGGATGGCAAGGGCAAACCCCTTCTGAAGAAACATGCCAAGAAAACCCCAGGATAGGTTCTCCTTAGGGTCGCCATAAGTCGGGAATGACTCGAAGGCACACAACAACAACAACAACAACAACAACAACAACCCCTCAGAAGATCACACCAACTTTACCACCTTCCAAATCACTGACTGAAGCATCTCAGCCTTTCCAATTGCAGCAAACAGACCTCATGCGGAAGGTGGGGAACCCCCGAACGGTGATGTCATGGAGAGGACCATAAGGAGAACTCCAGATACGCAGCCATATCCACCAAGGTATCTCCATCCTTGGCCTACTCTGCATTGACTGGCAGCAGAGAGCAGGCTTTGACTCAATCTCAACAGATCCATGCCAGGATCTGAGCTCAGGACCTTGGCCACGCTCAACAGATTCTCCCCCAAAGTGGCATTGAAGGGGCGCAATGGAGAGAGCATTGCGAAATAAACATAAGCATAAACATTTTGCACCTTGCCCATGACATTTTTCTCCAATGCCCACATTTCTAGCATTGCAGTCACTTCTTTGCATTGGAGACCAGGGTTCGAATCCCATGTAAACCCACCGGATGACCCTGGGCAAGTCATGCTCTGTCAGCCTCAGAGGACAGCCATGGCAAAAAACTCTCTTGAAGAAATTTGCCATGAAACCCTTAGGAGCGTGATGTCCAAACTCTGGCCCTCCGGGTGTTTTGGACTTCGGCTCCCAGAATCCCAAACCATTGGCCAAGGTGGCTGAGGCTTCTGGGAGCTGAAGTCCAAAACACCCGGAGGGCCAGAGTTTGGACATCACTGCCTTAGGGTGACCATAAGTCGGAAACAACTCGAAGCCGCACAACAACAACAACAACAAATCCAGACTGCAACCTGCTCCCTTTTACAAGGGATGGTTACAAGGGATGGTTCCAAAGGGGAAAACACACCTTGCTTTCCCCATAACTTACCGGTATGTAGGGAGAACCCAAAGCTGAAAGAGAGAGAACGCCTACTCTCACTTTACTCCAGGTCTAGGGGTTGCACCGGAGTTGCCGCTTCAGGGTTAACCCATACAGTAGGACTTCCAGGTGCAAAACCTCAGGCCTAGGGATGGACCCAGGTGCGGTCACTTAGCATTAAGTACCAACCAGATTTGGGTTGGTACTTGATGCTAAGTGACCGCACCTGGGTCTCATGGTTTCTCATTCAAACTCATGCGCATGCACAGAGAGTGCATTTTCCTAGACAGCAGTCCTACCTAAAGCAAAATACGGCACCTTGCATCCCCTATACCTGGAGAAAGGCAGGATGTAAGTAAATGAGAAATAAAATAATAATAATAATAATAATAATAATAATGGGGTTGTTCCTTCTCCCAACTTAAAAAGACGGGATCAGGAGCACTGAATGCCACCTGCTTGCTTCTAGCAAGAGCAGAGTGGAGGATGAGTCCTGGCAGCATCACTCAAAACATGCACAGACCCCCTTGGAAAGTCCTTACAATGGATCTCTTAAAGCATAGGGTTTTTTGGGTGGGTTTTTCGGCCTCTGTGGCCTTGTTCTGGAAGAGTTTATTGCTGACGTTTCGCCAGCATCTGTGGCTTTGGCACCTTCAGAGAACGCTGGCATGGAAGAGAGTGGGGCATACACAGATTAACATGGAAATCACCCCTCCCAACCTAGAGTCACATATATATATACCCACTCTCTTCCATGCCAGCCTCCTCTGAAGATGCCAGCCACAGATGCTAGCGAAGCGTCAGGAATAAACTCTTCTAGAACATGGCGACAGAGCCCCCAAAACCCATAGAAATCTATGGATGCCGGCCATGAAAGTCTTCGATCTCTTCAGCCTTGCAAAGAGTCGGAGGCCACTGCTCATGCTTGGCGCTAGGTTGACCAAACCTGGGTACTTTGTACCCTCATCTCCTTAAAATGGGAGACTCTGGGCCTAGGCCTTGAGATGTGGCAACCCCCACAGGCCCTACTAGTGGCGCATCCGGCCCCGAAAGCCTCCATGGGGCATCCCCACACGAGCCAGAGGTCCAGAAATCAAGGTGTGTGCCAGCTTGGTGGCAATCCCTGGAGCCAAACCAGTGCCGCTGCAGCATCAGGTGTGCTCCTTCCACCTGAGCCTCTCTAAATACCTGCCGCTGTCATTTTTCCTTCCTGCGCTGCCTTTGAAAACATATTTGTCATGCTCTCTCTCCTTCTTCCTTCGCCTCCAAGGCTGCCACCACCATCCTTCCTTCCTTCCTTGGACTTTGGCTGGTGCAGCCTCAGAATCATCATCATCATCATTATTAATTATTATTATTATTATCATCATTATTATTATTATCCCCTCTTTCTTCTCTTAGACTCCCAAAGAAGACAACATCCCCCTTCGGCCCCTTCCTCCGAACAAGAAATCAAATTGGCACCTTTTGGGCTTCCAATATTGGAAGGCACCAGATCTTCCCATGGCACCGTTTTTAATCCATTTGCAAAGAGGAAGGATGGAGCGTTTCGTTTATTTGTCCTCCCTTTTTGGATCCTGAAGGAAAAGGCCCTTTGCAAAGAGAACCGAATCGCAAACAGAGTCATGCAGCCGCACACATAATACACATAGACACATAATACACATGAATGGATCTCTTTTTTCGGGGGGGGGGGGGAATGTCCTCTTACAATAGGGACATTATTATATGGTCACCAAAGAATCCAGTGGGGTTGGGGACACACACACAAGGCTGTTTGTGTAGCACCCACAATTGCCTGCAACACAACCAGCTAGGAAACAGTCCTACTTGCATGGTTCCTATTGCTGTGTCTGGCCATGCACCATTTCTTTTGCAAATCTCCAATGTTTCACCTCCTTTTCCTTTCCGAAAACCTCATTTCTAAGCAAAGAAGGCAGCATCACATTGCAAAGGAAAGGTCTGAGCCTTTTTAGTAGGGGGTCCTTTATATATCTTGGGGGGGGGTCTTCGTCCACGGATCTGCCTTTTGACACCTTTGCCCACCCAAAAAAGGCACCGCCAGCCTTGCCACCCACCGATGGCAAAGAATGCCACCCCTGCAAAGCTGGCAGGGTGAAGAGAAAGGTTGGGGCGAGGATGGAGAAGATAAGAAAATACATGTAATAGACATTTCAAACCCATCTTAGCAAGGTTTGGCTTTTGGGCTCAAATGCAAGATGACAAAGGGAAGCAATTTCGGTTCGGATTTTATGGGGGGGTCGTCCCTTGCACACAAACACATCACACAACGCTGCACACTTGTGTAGCAATGCTCTCTCTCTTTGACACACACAGACACACATCACAGTGTCAAGAAGGGGAAAGCCAAGGTTTGTCACCTTGCAGGCGCAAAGCAGACTATATAGCAAGAGACTACAGAGAGGTCTTCCCTTTTTGTATCAGCTAAGTTAAAACCCCAAATATAAGTAAATCACCATCTGCAACCTTTGGCTTCAAGAAAAGGGGTTGTTATTTGTGCCATAAATATAGATACTCCATAAGGAAGGCTCTCTCTGGCAAAAAGGCAGAGCAAGGGGAAGCTCATAGTAAATAATGGAGAGGGAGATGCAAGCAGGCGGTGCAGGATTTGCTCTCTGCCAGGGCTGCTCCCCTCCAATATATACATACAGAGAGATAGAGAGATATAAAGGTTTGCTGCAAAGGTTGGCTTGGATCTTCCCAAATGTGAGTCTTAAAATGGGAAAGGATAGGAAGAACCCCAAGCCTCTGCCAGTCTTAGGATCTGGGGGTTGCGTTGGCACCCCTCTTCGGCTTGGCAAACCCACACCATATTTATATATGGGTATTAGGAGGAAAGGAAAGGGGGAAAAGGCTGCCTTGCCTCTTCTTCCTCTTCCTTTTCATCCACATCAACAACAACTATCACAAACATTGGAATAAACAAGGATTACTGTATTCAGCTGTCAGAATGCAAAAAGGCGGGCAAGGGTGGCACGACGATGCCCTATGCCTTGGGCTGGCATGGACAAAGCCAGGATGGGGAAAGGTTGTTGTTGCTGTTGTGGTGTTTTTAAAAAATGGGGGGTGGGTGTGTTTAAAAAGATATGGGGGGACTGAGAGAGAATAGGAAACCTCTTGTGCCCCCCCCAAAAGGCACTCAAAAATGTCCTCAAGTCGCCTTCCACGCCCCCCACCCTTGGCATGGCATGGCACCCCCTTCCATCCTGCAAGATGACATTTTAATATATACAGATATATATAGAAATATATATAATATATCTCAATATACTACACCACTACACACACACCAATTTTCTCCTCCTTTCAGACAGCAGGCTGTGCCACTGCAGTCTCCATATATATATAATATATGGAAATAATTCCCTTCCATGCAAAAGGGCACCCTTTTTGGTATCCACCCCAATGGGCAAGAGACCCCCCCAATTCCACCTTGAACCCCAGTTAACAGTAGGCTCTTGATCCCCCCCCCTTTCCATCCTTTTCTCTGCCCAGCAAAATGCCCACCCAGATGCCCAGGAACCCCACCCACTGCAAAGGGTACCTGTGTGGTCCAAGGCTTTTGGAGGAGGAAGAGGATGAGGATGAGGCAGTGGCCTCACTCCCAGGCTGCAAAGGCGGCTCCAGAGACAATAGGAGAGGAAGGAGGAGGAGGAGGAGGAGGGGAGGATGGAGGAGGAAGGATGGAGGATGGCTTGGTCCAGCCCTTGTCGCCTAAGGAGGCTGGAAAAGGATGGAGAGGATGCAGGGATGCAGGGAAGGATGGAGGGCTTGCAAGGCGAGCGCAAACAGCAGCAGAGAAGGCTCCTCCTCCTCCTCCTCTTCTTCTTCCTCCTCCTCTGCCCTCCTCCGCCTGCTTTCCTCCTTTGCTGTCACTCTCCCCCCCCCCCCCAGACAAAATCTAAGGACCATTGGATTCAATGGAAAGGGGAAAGGGAGGAAGGGATGGATGGAGGGGAAGCCAAGGCAGGGCTCCTCCTTGCAAACTGGTGGGAAATAGAAAGAGGAGCATGCATTTTTATGACAGCTTCTGTATTTTATGTTTATATACATAAATTATACTGTATAAATGTGTGTGTGTGTGTGTAAAATATATATAATAAATACATATAAATTATATATATATATATATATATATATATATATTACATGTTCTATATTTTATAGTTATGTACATACATTATATGTATATGTATATATAATATATATTATTGTTATTAGCTTTATTTATAAAGCGCCATAAATCTACACGGCGCTGTACAAAACCAAGTAAAATCAAGAATATAAAAGCATACAATCTAAAAGTTAAAGCAACAAATTAAAAACATCATATAAAACAAGTTGAAACAGCAATATTCACTATAATAAATACATACATACATACATATAATGTTCTATATTTTATATTTATATACATAAATTATATTTATATGTGTGTGTATATATATATAATATATATATAATAAATACATATAAATTATATATATATATATATTACATGTTCTATATTTTATAGTTATGAACATACATTACATGTATATGTATATATATATATATACACACACATAAATTATATATATATATACAGTATATATATATATATATATAGTTACATGTTATATATTTTATATTGCATTTTGTTTGATATCACAAGCCGCCTCGGTCCTGCGGGAGAGGCGGTGCATAAATAAAAAAATTACTATTTTAATCATTATTTAATTATTATTATTATTAGATTACTTTTATTATACATTTTTATTCTTAAAAATTAATAATAATTATTAAATTAATAATTAATCATTTACTAATTAATTTAATATGCTTGCATTGCTGTCACCCTACGTATCGTGACGTAAATATTGCGACGAGGAGCAGCTTCGTATGTGCATTTTATTATTATGTGTTGTAACCCACTTTGAGCAGCAAGGACAGGTGGGTGAGAAATAAAATTATTATTATTATTATTATTATTATTATTATTATTATTAAGCTTTATTTATATAGTGCTGTAAGTTTGCATGACGCTGTTTATGCAATCAAGTGAAACAGATAAAATTATTATTATTATTATTATTATTATTATTATTATTATTATTATTTCTATCCCGGCTCTTTGATAAGATTGAGGCGGCTTACATCAATAAAAATATATAACACAATGAAATAAATCCCATTATCTTTCCCATCCTTAAAGCAAATCCATATTATGTATATGATAATATAATGACAAACCTGCCTATGGCGTACGTTCCACAAAAATAATTCATTATTATTATTATTATTATTATTATGCTTTATGTGTATAGTGCTGTAGATTTGCACATGCATATTAGTACATGTGAGCATTCAGTAAAATGTGGCAGACAACAAATTAAAATATTAATAATTATAATAATAAATATTAAATATATAACAAATTAAAATAATAATAATAATAAATATTAAATATTAAATAGCATTAATATGTATTAATATTAATAATATTAAATGTTAAATATATTAAATATATAACAAAGTAAAATAATAATAATAACAAATATTAAATATTAAATAGCATTAAAGAAATATTAAATATTAAATATATTATATAAGAAAGTAAAATAATAATAATAATAATAATAATAATAATAATAATAATAATAATAA
>NC_056530.1:27119098-27148263 GCF_019175285.1 Sceloporus undulatus
ATGTATGTGTGTATATAAAAAGATTAGGTTGTGTTTGCACAAATATCTCCCTGTAAAAGCCTTTTGTTCTGTGTATGTGGTACTCATGAACAAGAATACACTGTTACAAATACACATGCGCAAATATTGAAACGTACTCATACTTATCACGCTTCCTTTAAGGACAAATGTGGTAAATTGTATTCCTATAATGTTCTCGGAACATTTTACATTTTGGAATGCGATAATATCTGTTCCCATAACGTTACCTCTTGAAACGTTTTGGGAACAGAATAGAAACGTTTCAGGCACTGATGCGATAAACTTCATTGTGTTTTAGCTATTTGCGGTTTTATCCACGGGGGTCTTGTGACCCTAACCCTAGCGGATATGGAGGGACAAGTGTATATGTATGTATACACACACATATACACTTGTCCCTCCATATTCACTAGGGTTAGGGGCACAAGACCCCCATGAATCTCAGGGCAAGTGAACTACCTTGAAAGGTGTTTATGTGTGTGTGTGTGTGTGTGCATTACACATACATATGCACACACACACACCTTTCAAGGTAGTTCACTTGCCCTGAGATTTCTCCTCCTCATTCTGAGAAGTGGGAAAGAAAGACCAAGCCTTGAGATCTTGGCCACCTTATCAAATAGCTCCTTGCACCCCATCCAAAACAAGACCTACAAATGCATAACCTAATAATAATAATAATAATAATAATAATAATAATATTTATTTGTATCCCGCCTCTCCCTATGTTGGATTATGATTTTGTTACTATTGTTATCTACCCTCGAGTTGATCTGGACCCATAGCGACCCTGCAGATGAGACATCTCCAGTACCTCTCTGTCCTCCACTTCTCTGCTCAGTTCCTCCAAATTCATGACCTCTTTTATAGAGTCCATCCATCTAGTATGCAGCCTTCTTCTCTTTCTACATCCCTCCACCTTTCCTAGCGTTATTGTCTTTTCCAATGGTTCATTCCTTCTCACGATGCATCCAAAGTACAACAACCTCAGTTTGGCCATCTTGACTTCCAGGGACATCTCTGGCTTGATCTGCCCTAGGACCCATTTGTTTGCCTTTTTGGCCATCCAAGGGGTCCTCATCCCTCTTCTCCAACACCAAAATGAATTGGTTTTCTCCCTATCTGCTTTCTTAAGTGTCCAACTCTTGCATCTGTACATGGAGATAGGAAATACGATGGCTTGCACCAGACTAACTTTGACGCTCAGTTGTATATCTTTGCATTTTAGGACCTTTTCTAGTTGCATACTCCGCTAACAGAATTTTGACCCTGGAGTGCCTGTGGTTCCTTCCCACCGAGGATGCAATGATTTGGCAAGGTCTTACCATCTCTCTGCTTGCTTTCAAAATAATAATAATAATAATAATTCTCCTCCTGCATCCTCTGGTCCCAAGATGGCATCCAGCCCACCTGAGCTTCCCTGGTGGGCCCCAAATGCTTCCGGATGGCACCGTCATTTGGTGGCGTCCATGCTTTTGCGCAATACGTCTTCCCTGGGATAAAAGGCTGGGACGCCTCTCCTAAGACTTAATTAGTGGCGCCAAGCGCTTTAAGCTACAATGCGCTGATATTTCGGTTTCCAGACTCTTTTTTCATGCCTTTGGTCCTGCCCACCGTCGGAAGACAGAACGACTCTGAAATGGGATTTTGCCCTCCGGCTCAGAGAGAGGTTCTCTTCAACCTTGTAATCTATTCTGTTCCATCAGAGACAAGCCTTCTTCTCTGTCTCTCTTTTCCTCTTTCTCCAGAAGGCATGCAAACCTTCTTCTAAATTTGCCATATAGTGGACCCTTGGTATCCACTGGGGTTTGGTTCCAGGATAGCAAAACCAGTGGATGTTCAAGTCCCATTAAATGCAATGACATCGTAAAATGGTGTCCCTTATATAAAATGGAAACAATCAAGGTTTGCTTTTTGGAATATATATATACACACACACACACAATTTTTGAATCCGTGGATAAAAAATACAGAGGGCTGACTGTACACAGTTTACCGCTTTCCAAATGCTGGAACTCAGGTGAAAATAATCCAGTCCTCATTCCCACTATGTTTTAAACCGGATCGCAAATCGGTTTGAATCAGTTTAAATGACGATGGTCCACACTTGAACCAAATTGCTGAAGCGATTCGGAGAGGGGGGCCATGCACTAGACGCATTTACCCTGCGTCTTTTTGATGCTGATTTTTTCTGCGTCTTTTTGGATACATCGATTCCGCGCAAGCATGAACCAGACGCGGATCAGAATTGATTTAAATTTGCCCTTTGAGCAGTTGGTGCGGGTCCATTTTGAACCGATTCATTCGTCAACGTGAACCACAAGTGAGTTATTTTATTTATCAGGGCAAATGTAGTATGAACCACATGCCGCTGCCGAACCGATCCATCAATTCGGATCTCAAAGGGATTTATTTGTAAGTGGGAATTCGGGTCAGGATGAATCTGAGTTGAATCTCGGATCCCGAATGTATCAGGCTTACATGGAGGATTCTGGAAGCTGCAATCCAAAGAAAGTAACTACTCCAAGGTGCCAAAGACTGCACCAGACAGGAGAAGGGAGCTTCTAAGCTTCGATTGCTTAGTCATCTCCAAATCCACGCTGCCACTGAGTCGTCCCCAGGGTTTTCCGAACTGCGCACCTCGCTGCAGCTGCGCAAGTGCCAAGAGAGGCTTCAAACTTGGGAGTCTTAAATATTTAAACATTCCTTGCATTTGTATGATGAGGATGTCACCTTAGGTAGCACAAGAACCCGCCGGCAGGGTGTTTACCTGAAATGTAAATGGGAGGCACAGCACACACAGACACCACTGAGGATGTTCATGGGAGGGTAATACACAAATCTACTCCCCCTATATATGTTGGTTGTTGTTATTGTTATGTGCCTTTGAGTCTATCCCGAACTATGGCGACCCTAAGGCGAAGTGATCATGGGGTTTTCTTGGTAAGGTTTGTTCAGAGGAGGTTTGTCATGGTCTATCCCTGAGGTTGAGAGAATGCAACTTGGCTAAGGTCACCCGGTGAGTTTCACGGCTGAACCAGGAATCAAACCCAATGCTCAAATCATTACGCCATGCTGGCCCTTGTGTTTGTTGTTAACTGAGGTCAAGTTGACTTCAGCTTTTGGTGATCCCATGGATGAACATCCAAGTCACACCGTCCTCTATAGCGCTTTCGATTTGGTCCTCAAGGTGACCAGACATCCTCCATGTCCTCCACTTCATCTTCTGTCCAGGAAGAATTCCAAAAGTCCTCTATTTGGATCGTGGCTACGAAGCACCGACCTTTATGCGAGCATTTCTAGCTTTTATTTAGCCATGTCTTTACATTTTTCTGCACTTGGTGGTGTTTTGCCCTCCTTTGCAGTTAGGACACCTGGTCACCACCACCAACAGGCCAAATCTCTCCCCAAACTACAAACCCCAGCATCCCCTCAATTGGTAAAGCCATGGCAATCTAAAGCGGTGCCAAGCTGCACTAAGTCTGCAGCATGGATGCAGCCGGAATGCTCCAACGGTGCAGCCATGTGCAACACAACCCCAGGCCAAGACTTCCCTGCTGGATGGGTCTCCAAAATCCGACGTCTTCCCCATCACCCCCTCCAACCTCCTAACCCTGGCTCTTCTGCTGCTGTCAGGTCTCTCCGCCCTCGAACTCAGACCTCGCTGCAATGAGCCTCTGCCACCCCAGATGGGCAGACCCGGCTCGGTTGTCATTTGCATGAAGGTGGCGTTGTGGCACACTAATGCAATATTGATCCCCGGGAACGCATCCAACAGCTGACAGTGGCAGGAGATGATTGGAAAAGGAAGGTTCAATGGAGAGGAGAGGGGAGAGTTGCACTAAGCAATGAAAGAGGAGAGAAAAAGGATAATAAGGACTGGAAGCAGGGAGAGATGATGATAAAAGCAGCAACGTCCGAATGAGAAGTCAAAGCTCTGGCATTGTTGCATTTTTGGTGCCACCGTGTGCCTTCCGGTCCTTTCTGGCTTATGGCCACCCAAAGGCGAACCTATCCTGGGGTTTTCTTGGCAAGATTTGTTCAGAGAGGGGTTGCCGTTCCCTTCCGCTGCGGCTGAGTGGGTTTCCATGGCCGAGCGGGGAATCGAATTAAAAATGGGAACCATCCCCTGGTGAAAGTCAAGAGTATAATCCATCTTGGAAGCACCAATCCGCCTCTCTTTTCTTATCCATCCAGCCTTTAGTGTGAGCACACTGGGATTTTGCAAGTTCTTTAGCATCCTTTTTCTTTCCTTCATCCTTTAGCTTATCCTTGGGTCATAGCAAAACCTGCAATTTTGGACCCAAACCTGCCCTTGACTTATACGTGAGGTCGACGTATAGTCGAAATCCTTGTTATCCCCTGGGATTTGGTTCCAGGATAACAAAATCCGTGGCCGCTCAAGTCCTGTTAAATATAACGGGAGAGCAAAATGGTGCCCCTTATATCAAATGGAACATCAAGGTTTGCTATTTGGACTTTAGACCTTTTAGGAGTATTTTCATGCCACGGATGCTTGAATCCGTGGGTAAAAAAATCCATGGATAAGGAGGGCAGAGTTTTTATCGTGTGGTGGAGTCTACTTTCTTTGGAGGTCTTTAAACAGAGGCTGGATGGCCATGGATAGAATGGGGTTGGTTTGGATGGTCTCTTCCAACTCTATGGTTCTTTTGCCGTTGTTGTTGTTGTTGTGTACCTTCAAGTCATTCCCAACTTATGGCGACCCTATCATGGTCTTTTCTTAGCAATGCCGGGAATCCCCTCTGCAATGTCATCTTAACACAAGACCTTCTGATTTGCCCCAGTTTGGCAGCGAAAGTCAATGAATCCTCTACCGTCCCACTTTCCTGGCTGCTTTTAAAACGTCCCGGTTTCTTTTTCCAACCTCTCACTTCCCCGCCTTGGTCCTCGGCTTATTTCCATTGCTGCAAAACAGAGCCCAAAGCGAAAAAGGAGAAGAATGGAGAGGACCAAATGGAAAGGACCAAATCTTGCACTTTCCTGTAGACTCAGGCAAAAGCAAACTGCTGCAGCCTCTCCAAAGCTTCGCAAATCGCTTTTGCCATCTCCATCACGTTCAGATGTTGCATGGCCGCGTTTGGCCCAGTTTTCATCTGCGAAACGTTGGAAGGCATGTTGCAAATATCTTAATTCTTTGTTTGCAATGGCTAAACGCTTACATTGCATCCCGTCGTGTTTCGCTCTCTCTGCCTTTGTTAGCAAGAGTAAGGAAACGCACGGCCTGTGCCAAGCCCCACAAATAAATGATCCAGTTTTCCCAAAGCAATGATCTCTCTGTAAGATTAAAACCTCTTTCTTCCCCTCCCCGACCCATTGGTTTATTTGACATTTTATAATCTGCTTTTCCACGCGCGTACATGTACCAAAAAGTTCTCGGAGCGGAGGACAACAAAAGCCCTGAAAACGCCCCGAGTGTTATAATCGCGAAGCGCGCCCAACACCCAAGGAAATGCGGGCAAACGCTCACACACACACAACATTCATCCGATAATCCAATCTGTTTAAGAGCAGCAATGAGATAGATAATCCGGAATCTCTTTAAAATGATTAAATATCAAAAGCCTGCCTAAACAAAACAAGGTTTGAAAGGCACCCTCGGAACGACCAATCCAAACCCCAGGGGTATTGTGCGCCTCTTTTGTGGACTTCCGTCTTGTCTTCAGGGTGGGCAGCTCCAAAAAAGAGCACAGTTTTGGAGAGGTTGCGTCTTTGGATTTTTGCAGCAGGGAGGTTCTTTACTTATATATTCATGTATAAGTCTAGGAATTTAGGTTGAAAAATTGACCCCAAAAACCTGAGTTGATTTATCCATGGGTCAATATAAGTAGTGTATTTTAATGTGCATATATGTGTGTGTGTGTGTGTGTGTGTGTGTGTGTGTGTGTGTGTGTGTGTGTATATATATATATGGTGAAAAGCAAGAGTTTAATCTGCCCTGGAAGCACTGACCACCTTCTACTCTCTCATCCATCCAGCCTTTAGTATGTGCATAGTTATGTCCGCTGAGATTTTGTAACTTCTTTGGCATTGTTTTCCTTTGCTTCATCCTTTGCATCCTTCATTACATCTGCTTACATTTTACCCTCAACTTATCCGTGGGTCATATCAAAATCCAGAAATTTGGCCCCAAAACTTGTCCTCAGCTTATATATGAAGTCGACTTATAGTCAAGCACAGTTGGCCCTCCCGATCCACGGATTTTTTATCCATGGATTCAAACATCCACAGGTTGAATATATGTTATCCGCAGGGGGCCCTGGAACCAAACCCCAGCGGAGAACACAGGGCCCACTGTATATATGGTCGTTTTAATCTTAAAAAGTAACTTTTCCATGCTCCAAGAACAGGGTACTTGATTTAAACCCAAGAGATGCTTTTATGCATCTATGGGAAACCTCTTCAAAACTCTGGATGCCTGCTCCTTGCATTCAAGGCCTTTTCTGTGTAGTCCCCTTGATTCTAGGATTCCCTTCCTGGGCTGCATCTGCACTGCAGAAATCATGCAGTTTGACACCGCTTTAACTGCCATGGCTCCATGCTATGGAATCCTGGTCCCTCCACATTTGCTAGGGTTGGGGTGAAGGACCCCTGTGAATGTGGAAAAACCACAAATTACAAAACCGCTATTCTTTTTACCTGCAAGAACACCTCTCTAGGAACTTCCAGGTCCTCCAGTGCAACTCTATGGCCAACATCTGACAGATGTTGATCCTAGAACCATCCTGGAAGGCCTACAAATGCCTAGAGAAGAGCTGTCTAGGAACTTCTAGGTCCTCCAACACAACTCTATGGTCAACGTCCGTCAAGAGTTGCGCCGGAGGACCTAGAGATTCCTAGAAAGAACACATGAATCAACACCGCAACATAACCAAACACGCAAAAGTCAAATGCAGAGGGCCAAGTTCCATGTGGCACCATGACAGTTAGAAGCGTTATCAAACTGTGTTATTTTTCCAGTGTAAACGCAGCCACGGTTTGCTTTCATGTGAGCGCTGGCTCCAAAGCCATGCAACAATATCCATCTCCCAGCCCAAATGAGTTAGACTTAAACGGAGTTAATACAGCCTTTTCCGGCCAGGCAGCCTGCAAATTGTGAAGCTGATCATGCAATAAATAACCAAGAGACACCCAAAGCCACAAAATCCTGTGCATGCGCCACAGAACAGCCAGGGTGGCTCCACGGATATGAGGCCGTATTTCTCGTCCCCACAATTTGTGGGCGGCTGCCTCTCATTCGACCACCGTTCTTAGGAACAATCCTACCTGCGCAAGCCGCCGCCGGCGAGCACCAGGGAGCAAATCTGAGTTCAGGGTGCAAATATCAAACAAGTGAATTTTGTCACCGTTTGGGTCCCTGGGCTTTTCGATGCGCTAGCTGCATGCAAAGGGAATTCGCCATTGCCTTCCCATGAGGCTGAGAAGACAATAGCATGGACATGCAATAGCATGGACTAGCCTAACCTCAGAATATCTTGACATTTGAGGCTCTTGTCTAGTTCCTTCCAAGTCCGAGGCCTCATTCCCACTGCCTTTGAAACCGGATCGCAAATCGGTTTGAAGCGGTTTAAATGACACTTGTTTTCACTTGAACGGGGGGTTGGCCATGCTCTAAACACATTTAACCCCACGTCCTTTTGGATAAATTGATTCCGCGCAAGTGTGAACCAGACACGGATTGGAATTGATTTAAATTTACCCTTTGGCCGGCTGGAACGGGTCCATTTTTGAACCGATTTGTTCGTGAACGTGAACCACAAGTGGGTTATTTTAGAGGGAATAAATGCAACAGGGGCAAATGTAGCGAGAACCACGCTCCACTATCTAATCGATCCGGATCGCAAACCGATTTATTTGTAAGTGGGAACGAGGCCTTAGTAATCCAGTTGCGTCTCTCCGTTGCAAACCCTGCACCGAAGGTCTCCGGAAGTCAGTAGCATTGCAACTGCAGGGTGAAGGGGGTCTTCCAGCATGGATACCAAGCTGGCCTAAGGAAAGGTTGTTTCTGAAGCTTGGGAAGTCTGCGACCTACAAGTTGACTGGTTCAGTTCCCCCTGGCAAGCGCCTCTCCAATCCGGGGAGGTCTACCATTCCCCAGCAACAAAGGGCATTTTCACACATGAGCTGAAAAAATCACTTTGATTTATGACTCGGAGCATTGTCACCTCTGCTCTCCCACTCACTTTTCGTTTGCAAGCATGCATATATATATATATATATATATATATATATTCTCTTGCCTATAAGGTCACTGCACAGCCTCACGCCAGTGGTAGAGAAAGTTCATTTGGGGGACTACAACTCCCCAAATCCCCCAACCAGGGTTTGGAGAGTTTTTCACCCCATGCAAGTAGGTTCTCTTCCTCTATTGAAGTGATTCAGGGAGGGCCATGCACAAGACCCATTTAACCCATGTCTTTTTGCCACTGATTTTTTCCAGTTCTTTTTGGATGAACCAGTTCCACGCAAGTGTTAGAACCAGATGTGGATCGGAATCGATTTAAATTTGCCCTTCGGCCGGCTGGAGCGGGTCCATTTTGCACCGATTCGTTCGTGAATGCGAACCGCCAGTGGGTTATTTTACAGGGAAACAATGCAATCGGGGCAAATGTAGTGGGAACCATGCTCCTCTGTCAAATCGCTTCATCGATTCGGATCACAAACTGATTCATTTGTAAGTGGGAACGAGGCCTGTATTTCAACCCATCTTCTCTTTCCAATTTGTTTTCCAGATTTGGCGGCCGTCGCTGCGTCACGTCTTGGTGATCTGACCAATGCAAGAACCATGCTCTGGAGCCCCAGACAAACATTGAGAGTTTGGTGAGAGGTCCGTCCTGCTTACTCTTAAATGAATCTTTGGGCAATTTTGCAAAAACCCTATAAGGAAAAAAATTAGTGGGTGCAAATGAAAGGAGATAGGGGATAATATATAGGAGTTTGTGAGGCCTCATTCCCACTACCTTTTAAACCGGATTGCAATTCGGTCTGAACCGATTCCAACAACCCTGGTTCCCAGTTAAATCGATTCGCTGAAGCGATTCCAAAAGGGGGGATGTCCTTTAAAGTTTGGAGCAGAACCCAAAGCGGATTCACCACCCCATTGGAAAGGAAGGCATTGACTGCCGGTGTATAGCTGGATTTTGGTGGGTCCCCCAATTGGAAAGGGAGAGACATAGACTGATGAATTTGGGAAGGTTCCCGATTGGGAGGCTGGATGTCCTTTAAAATTTGGAGCAATACCCCATTGACAAGAGAGACATAGGCTGCCTGCGGGTTTTGGAGGAAGGAGAGATTTTTCTCTGCCTTTTTCTCTCCTGCGCTCAGTGCATTTTGCGGCCTTTTTCCGTCTCGACGCCCAAGAACCCTATTGTTTGCCTGTGGCTGGCAATCATTAGCAAGAGCCGCGGCGGCTGGAAGGAAAAAGGCGAATATTCAGGCAAGCTGGTCAGCCTGACCTTTATAGATCCCGCTATGGATTTCCCTTCAGAGCACCGCGATATGTACGCAGCCCACTCAGGTCTCTGCTGACGCTTGTCAAGAAGAGCTTAATTCAAGCCAGAGCTCAGCCAGACCTGACTTTCCAGCATTCGGAGCCAGCCGTTTTTTATTTCAATGGCAGGCAGCTCTCAGCATCACCGACAGACAGATTGGCCCAATGTGGCCGAAGCCATAGCCTACGGAAACAACATTAGACAGAAATAGGGTAGGGAATCATGCGTCGGTCCAGACGGGGTTGAGACTGCCACTCCCAGCAGCCCCGGCCAGCATGGCCAATGGCGAGGAATGCTGGGAGCGGCAGTCCAAGGATGCTTGGAAGGCCACACGTTGCTCAATGCATTATTTGGATAGGTGCGCAGATATTGGTAGACTGCAGTGCCCAGTGCTCCGCAGCATTGGTGATGCTGTCCCAGGCTACTGGGAGTTAGAGTCCAGCAACATCAGGAAGGTGGCACTTTGCCCACAGCTTTACTAACCTGACAATGTGTTGTTGTGTGCCTTCAAGTCATTTTTGACTTATGGAGAGCCTAAGGCAACCCTATCATGGGGTTTTCTGGTGACCCTAAGACCAAGAAAATACAACGATAGGGTTGTTTTAGAGTCACCAGAAAACCCCATATAGATTCCTTTACGATCACCAGAAAACCCCATGTAGGTTCCTTTAGGCTCACCAGAAAACCCCATGTAGGTTCCTTTAGGGTCACCAGAAAACCTCATGATAGGTTCAGCTTAGGGTTGCCATAAGTCAAAATGACTTGAAGGCACACAACAACATATTTGGTTGCTTTAGGGTCAGCAGAACCCCTTGTGACAGGTTCCTACATGGGGTTTTCTGGCAATCCTAAAGCAAACCTTTCATGGGGTTTTCTAGGCAAGATTTGCTCAGAGGAGGTTTGCCATTGCCATCCTCTGAAGCTGAGAGAGTGTGACTCACCGAAGGTCACCGAACGAGTTTCACGGCCGAGCCAGGAATCGAACCCTGGTCTCCAGAGTTGTAGTCCAACACTCATACCACTGTGCCACGTTGTGCCCCAAATGCCCAAAAGTTAGCTGAGCAACCTGGTGCTATACTGAGCATCCCGGTGCCCTCAGATCCCTTTGCTGGCAGCAGGGGGCACCAGTGGCATATCGAACTCCCAACTCCAGGGATCCAAAATCAGGATTATTAAAATTCTTACGCTGCACCCAGATGCAGATGCCAGGGCCTCCTTTTTTTCAGCAGGGGTCAAAAACCAAATGCCCGTTAATTGGCGGTGACGTTTACGAGGGCTTTTTTGTGTGTGTGTAAAAAGAAAGTTCTTCGGAATCAAATTGACTTGTGCCCAAGCCTTTTTGCCCTCCTACCCACTCCCTTCTCTCTCATTCCCCACCGAGGTCATGGCATCTATTAACACATTTCACGCTCCTTTACCTTTATTGCCAAGCCTTCTCATGAAGCACTAAATTTTCAATTAGGGGCGGCTTGCTTGGGGCTGGGGGGGATAAAGGGACAAAGCTGTGCCCACTTCATGCCCTGGTGAACGCCAGTGCTGAAAGGGGGCAGCAAGTTACAAAGGAGGTTTCCAGCAGAGGAAAATCCAGGCCAAGAAATGCCCATCTTGCTCATCCGCCGTGCCAACAGGGCAATGGTTTTTGGAAGGGAGAGACTCTGTGTCAACGCCAAATTCTTAGTGGTATATGGGCATACGATTGTGGAGAGGCACAATGCCGTCTCCTTGCTCTAAAGCAAAGATTGGCTTTGTCCTCACACAGGTAACAAGGTGCCACTCCAGCGCATGGAGACAGGAGACTGGGTGGCCACCGGAGAGGTGCTAGGGCCGTGCCAGGGCCTCTGATCCTGGCTGGAAGTGGTTTTGCTTGCCCTGCCGTGTTGCTTAGCAGCCCTCCAGCTTCTGCGGCTGGCAATGAAGGCCCCACGGAGCCGGCGATGACCTTTCGTGCCCTTGGATGGCAGAAGCAATTAAAATCAAGGCAGGGAAGGAAGGGTGGGCATGCGGAAGGAGGGTCGCTCTGCCACAAGGCGGCTGCCTGCGAGAGGAGGAAGAAAAAGGAGGAATAAAGGGGGAGTTAGAGTCTAGATTTGGGCAATGACTTTGCCACGCATCATTGTCTACATGTTTCGGCGCAAAAAAACGGGCAGCATGGACCACCCCCCACTACTCAGGGTGACCCGGCATCCTCGCCACAAAGGAGGACCAGGCGCCGCAAAATGTGGGTCCTTCCAGAGAAATGGAGGATGTGACCAAATCAAAGCTGAAAACACTCCTATAAAGATAGGTGCCATGCTTCTTAGACTCCAAATGGAGGATCTTGGGAATTCCTCCTGGACAGAAGGTGGAAATGGAGGGCATGCCCTGGAATGGAGGCGGATATGTCTGGGCCTGCCTCCGCACCACAAAAATAATCCAGTTTGACACCGCTTTAACTGCTAAGGCTCAGCGATAGGGAATTCTGGAGTTTATAGTTTTGTTGTGGCACCCGAGGTCTCTGATGGTGAAGGATAAATAGCTCACAAAACTGCAAACCCCAGGATTGACAGTTAAAGTGGTGTCAAACTGCATTATTTTTGCAGTGCAGATGCAGCCCAGCTGTCCCAATTTGGCACGGACAGTCCCCATTACTCCTTTGCCATCCCACTCTTTCAGCTGCATTTAAAACGTCCCAGTTTCTCTCTCTTCCTTCCTCCTTTGTCCTCAGCTTACTTCAGCTGCTGTTCAAAATGCAAAAGGAGTTTGCACTCAACTAACTCAGCAAACAGCGGCAAAGGAGAGGGAAGAAGACTCTGGCAAAAGCAAACCGCTGCAAAGCTGGCGGGATTGTTCCTCCTTAATAACTTTTGGCGTCTTGACCGCACTTGGATATTGCTTGGTCTCATGAGTCCGTGTCTTCCATCTCCGAAATGTTGGAGGGCATGCCCTCTTCTCTGAGTAAATGCTGCCGGCAGAGGACTTAGCATTTGCTTTGTGCCGAAAAGGACGCTGTCGTGCGAAGCCAGTCCCTTTGCGCATTGAATCAATGGCGCGACACAGCGGACAAACAAACACCCCGCATCCTCCGCCAGCAAAAGCCAGATTAATATGAAACCTATAATCCCCCACTAGATGTATTTATGAGAATCTCACTTATTGGATTCAAGATGAATACTGCCCCCAGCTGGTGTATGTAGGATTGGCGGAAGGACCGATGCTAATTAATTAATTGATTGATTGGTTGATTGGTTGATTGATTCATATTCCACCTTTCTCCAGGTGTGAGACCTAAGGCACTTTGTGGTGCATTTGAAAACAGAGCAATGCTCAAATAGCAAATGGAGAAAAAGAAAGCCATTTAAAAGCAATTAAGCAGACTGCCGTCGTAAAAACACGGCCCTAAATTTGGGGTAAAAAGATAACTGAAAAGCATTTAAAAACATAAGGGATGTGGGAGGTTAGTACAACACACATGCGCACACCATAATCCAGTGTCAAATGGGATCCGCCATTGCAGTCTACACTGCAGAATTAATGCAGTTTGATGCCGCTTGAACAGCCACGGCTCCATGCTATGGACTGCTGGGATTTGTTGTTCTGTGGGCTCTGGGGTCACAACAAACTCTGGTTTGCGAATCCAGTTTGACACTGGATTATGGTGTGTGTTTGTGCGTATGTCTCTGATGGTTCCATAGGATGGAGCCAGGACATTAGTGTCAAACTGCATTATTTCTGCAGTGTGGATGCAACCTTCATCATGTAACTTTGGGCAGCATGGGCAGCATGCAGCCGCCCCTTTTCGCCCCAGATTGGTGCCACAGCAACTGCATGCAGTGGCACCAATCCATCCCTGAAGGGAGCAAAAAGGAGCCGCCCCAAGCAGCTCCCTGGAAGCAGTGTCATAAGTGCCGCTGTGTGGTGTTATGACGCCCCTTCCATGCTGCGCCATTTGGGCACTGCAGTGGAGGTGCATCATGATGTGTACTGTCTAAAAGGGCGCATGCCAAAATGGCACCAGGCAGTGGCGTAAGGGCTTAGAGCGTGCGGATGCTCAGCCCTCACCCCGCGCACAAGCCGGCACAAAGTGCCAGTCTCTATAGCTCCTTAATCCACACTTTACTATATAGCAGAGGCACTAAGACCACTGTTAGTGATGCCACACATCCCAGTTTTCCGTAGCTGTTGCACTCAAAGTGGTATCAAACTGCATCATTTCTGCAGTAAAGATGCACCCAATGGAAGACAAGGAGAAAGAATATAAACACGCACCAGACACTTATCCCCATAGCGTTGGAGCAAGCATTTCTCTTGCACTAGAGTAGTGGTTTAAGGGCTGGACTATGACTCTGGAGACCAGGGTTCAAATCCCACTCGGCCATGAAACCCACTGGGTGACCTTAAGCGAGTCACATTCTCTCAGCCTCATGGGAAGGCAATGGCAAACCTCCTCCGAAGAAAGCTTGCCAAGAAAAAAAACAACACCAGGATAGGTTGGAAACAACTTGAAGGCATACAACAGACACACATATACACACAGAGAGGTCAGGGCAGGTTGCGGTTGAGATTTGGAGGGTCTGCAACTCTTTGAGGGCATGCCAGGCGCCCGGCGAGTCAGGTTGGCACCGGTGGCCGTTGTCATCAGCAAAAGAGGTTGCTTCCCCGCAAAGGTCACATCTCTTTAATCCGCTTAGCAAGAGGGGAGCCGAGAGACCGAGCGGGGGGCCCTCATTTCACCTGCCTCCGCGCGGCTGCCTGGCGCTTATCGCTCATGCCATCCATGCGCCAATCAATATTTTTCATAATTCCTTTTCTCCCCTGGATTAACAGCCTTGCAATTCGAAGGGGGAGCGGATGCTGCCAACAGATTTGTCTCCTCCTCTTCTGTAGCTGAGCCTTGCTGAATCAGAAAGGCAAAAAAGGCCTACGTAGACCAGTAGCCATGTTGGCACGGTGGCACCTGAAATGCGTCAATGGAAAGCCCAAAAGCAAGACACGGAGCCCACCATTCTCCTTTGCCATTTCCCCCCAAGCGATGGGTAGCCGGGGGTAGACTGCTTTGGACTATGGGGCGAATTCAGTGGCATTTTAAGGACCTTGCCATTAATTCCACACCGTTGTGACAAGTGTTGACATGAGCAATAAGGGAGGATAAACTGAATCTGTCACCCGGGTGAAGGGGAAGAAAAATCAATGCGGGTTTCATTTTGCTTTTCCCTTTCTTCTTCTCTCCCTTGTCCAATCCGACGCAAAATGGCAGAGGACGGGGAAAATATATAAGTACGTATTGGCGTCGTTCCCACTACCTTTTAAACCGGGTTGCAATTCGGTCCGAACGGGTTCAAATGCCCCTGGTTCCCACTTAATCCGATTTGTGGAAGCGATTCAGTGAGTGGGGGGCTATGCGCCAGGTCCATTTATCCCGCGTCTTTTTTGACGCTGATTTTCTCCGCGTCTTTTTCGCCAAATCGATTCAACACGAGTGTGACCACACAAGCGGCTCAGAATCAATTAAAATTCGCCCTTCGGACGGCTGGAACCGAATTGTTTTGAATCGATTCATTCGTGAATGAGAAACACAAGAAATGCAATCAGGGCAAATGTAGTGGGAGCCACGCTCCAATGTCGAATCAATCCATCGATTTATCTGTAAGTGGGAATGAGGCCATTGAGCGAATCAGCTATGCCTCTCTGCCATCCGCCAGTTCGCCGTTCTGTTTTTCTTAATTCGTTTTTTAAAAATCCCATAGAAAATTCCCCCTCTTTCGTCCCAAAAGGCAACTGCATGGGAACTCCCCACTGGGTTTGGCAAAATGGGTCAAACCGTTTGCAGTTTGGAAAAGGCAGGATACAAATATCATCATCATCATCATCATCATGAATGGTTTCCTTGAGTTGGGATGCACTAACCAAATTCGTTCCATATCATTTAACATTATGGAACCATAGAGTGTTTTGAGTGTTGGACAAAGGATCTGGAGAACAGGATTCGAATTCCCATTCGGCCATGGAAACACGCTGGGTAACCTTGGGCAAGTCACAAATTAATTATATATATATTAACCTGGAATAATACTACTCTAGCAATCTCTAAGCATGACTCTATGATCAGCTTCAAGCAAAATCGTGCTGGAGGACCTATACATTCCTAGAGAGACCATATTCATCAAATCCATACATAACCAAATACGCCAAATACGCAAATGTGGAGGGCTGGCTGTATCTATAGTCAGAGGCGGATTGGCATTGCCTTCTTCAGGCTGAAAGAGGGATGTTTGCCCATGTTCACCCAATGGGTATCCATGGCCGAGCGGAGATTTGAACCCTGGTCTCCCAAAGTCCTATCCCAACTCTTAAACCAATGCACATTGACTCCCATATTTCCAGTCCATTATTCCCAGAGAAGAACATGATGTAAAACAGACCGAGAAACCTACAGGGAGAGGAAGTGTCAGATATTATTATTATTATTATTATTATTATTATTATTATTATTACACAGTTGAATCCAGTTCCTGGTACAAATATACATATTGGGGGACACTTGCAATGGGGCTGGGGTGGGTCGTCTGGCCCCACCGAGGGAAACATTTGCCACGAAACAGCCCTTGGAAGATCAGGGGTCAGGAGAAAGGTGTTCCGGAGCAGACAAAAGGTTCCCTCCTCAGTCGTCTCGGGGGTCTTATCTGTCTGCGTTGCTCAGCCATCCCCGGCTCCGAAGCCCCCTGAAAAATACGCATTCCTTTGGAAGGGCAGTGAGGTCACTGGAACACGGTTGAGGGGTCTTCCGGCGGGTTGGTGGCGGCAGAGAAGGGAGGAGACGGTTCTGCAAAGACAAAACGCAACCCGGATCACACCTGATGGACGACTGCAACCCGAATTCTCTATCAGCTATGTAGCTGATGGCGGCTCGCCCAGCTACAAATCCTAATATTCCCTAGGAAGCAACCATGGAAGTTGGAATTGAATCATGGTGGACAATTGGGTGGTGTCACTACAATTGATTCTTTGCTTTGATTATGTGTTCCTGCATGGCACAGAGGCTGGCCCTTGTAGTTTCTTCCAACTCAACAAAATGGCAAAGGGTCTGGAGAGCAAACCTTATGAGGAAAGACTTAGGGAGCTGGGTATGTTTCGCCTGGAGAAGGGACAGTTAAGAAGTGATACGACAGCCCTTTTTAAGTATTTGAAGGGGTTTCATATTGAGGATGGAGCAAGCTTGTTTTCTGCTGCTCCAGAGAATAGGATAAGGAACAATGGATGCAAGCTAAAAGTGATTCCACCTCAACATTAGGAGGAACTTCTTGATAGTAAGAGCTGTTTGACAGTGGAAGACTCTCTCTTGGAGGATGGTGGAGTCTCCTTCTTTGGAGGTCTTTCAGCAGAGGATGGATGGCCATCTGTCGGGGATGCTTTGAGAATTCTGCATGTCAGATTGGGGTTGGGCTGGATGGCCCTTGGGGTCTCTTCCAACTCTAGGATTCTATGAACTCTGTGATCCGATGACGTACGTAACAGAGATGGAAAAGTTGCAGAAATGGAGAACCATAATGATAAATTAGTTACGTTCATAGAATCACAGAATCCTAGAGTTGGAAGAGACTCCCAAGGGTCATCCCATCTAACCCCATTTCTGCCATGCAGGAATTCACAATGAAAGCACCCCCGACAGATGGCCTCTGTTTAAATATCTCCAAAGACATTCCGAGGGAGTGTGTTTTTATAGCTATGGAGTAGGCAATGGGTTATGCTTGTGTGCTTTGGTTTGATTTGCTTTGACACTATATAACCCTTGGGGATCCATCTTCCACCAATGTGACCCTCGTGGGTACAATTCCATGGAGAATGGGATTGGCAGCCAGGAATAATCTGGGTAGAATTGGGACGTCACTATAGAGGTACAGGGAGTATGGACCACACCAGATGACATCTCAGAAGTGACCACTCAGTGGAGTGGTCACTCGTCATCCATCCCAAAATCCCCCGGCGTCCCAACTCCACCTACCAGACCCAAAAGGGGATGCTGGGCAAGATAGTACCCAACACCCACCATTGCAAAGAGGGGCAGCTGGAGTGTGTGCCAGGAAGCCTATGAATTATTGCATTGGGGCAACACCAACCTTAACTGAATTATTTATTAAGTGATTCCCAAACTTTTGTCCTCCAAGGTGTTTGGGACTTCAACTCCCAGAAGCCCCAACACTCAGGGATCCTGGGTGCTGACGTCCAAAACATCCCAAGGATTAAAGTTTAGGAACCGCTGGTTTAGAGGACTGATGTTACCATTGTTTGTGAAAGGATGCATGGGATCCTTGTCTGCTGAGGACCCTCCGCTGCATCACTGAACACTGATAAAGCCGATCCGATAGCAGCAACATGCGCCTGTGTTTTGCACCCAAAGAACCCTTTTGGAGCACTGGGAATTAAACTATTTTCCAGAACAGGACTCCTCTGCAAGGATCACCTGATTCCTCGGGATCAACCTCATAGGTGGACGTCAAAGACCCCGTCTTCCACCGCCTGCGTGTCTTCCTCCTGGATTTCTGCAAGAACCAAATTGAACATGCATTGCAAAACGAGCACCGTAAACTGATTGCAAAAGGGAAAGAAACATAGATAACACACACAGAGAGAGACACAGTTTCTCCAAAGGACAGTATCACATAATCATAGCGTTGAAAGAGACCACAAGGGCCATTCCTAATATGCAGGAATACGCAAAGCAATCCCATTTTTTAAGTTTTAAGTGACTGCAATGATTTAAAAAGATGGGGGATGAAAGCAAATTTCATGCAGTGGGTCAAAATTTCTTATTTCGGGAAGCAGTGCCCAAATTTTGCATGGTCCCTGTCTATAGTTATACACTGGGTCCAAAAGGTGAACTAGACTAGCTTGGCCAAATGAAAAACTGTCTCTTTTCAAACCACAGAAACACACACATCTGACCTTTTGGGTCCTTTATTTATTAATTGAATTTCATTTTATATTATTATTATTATTATTATTATTATTATTATTAGTTTCCAATGATTTCTTCCACTCCTTCCGGTATACTTTGCACAACGATGTGGCCAGATAAAGGCGCTGCACATGTATGGCTGAAACGTTCTCTCTTTGTTGCTGCAGGAAAGGATCGCCAAAGTTTGGATCTCAGCTCTTTTCCATCGCATCTCGCCACGCAAAACTGGAAAAAGGGCGAAAAGCTGTTCCAGGAACGATAACAGCTCGCCCGTTTCCCAATCTGCTAGAAGCAAACAACAGAGAGAGAGCAACAACTGCGGTGTGATGATGCATCCTTGACTCCGTAAAATGAAACGATGGAGAACACCAGAGGGAGATGTTGCATCACTTTCTGCAAAGGTACCCTTGGTTGCATCAAGACTTAAAGTTTGCATTGGGATTTGTGGCGCAGGGTAAGATGGAGAATGCAGAGATCCTGGAAAGTGGATCCCCAGCCAAAACCCCAGGAAATATTAAAGAGACGTCCCAAAATACTTTGCTGACTGAGGCCAAGAACCTTTTGGCCTCGTTCCCACTACCTTTTAAACTGGATTGCAAATTGGTTTGAAGCAGTTTAAATGACCCTGGCTTGCAATTGAACCAAATCGGTGAAGCAATTCGGAGGGGGGGGCATGCGCAGACCCATTTAACCTACTTTTTTTGACGCTGATTTCCCCCCCACGTCTTTTTGGATAAATCGATTCCACACAAGTGTGTGAACCAGATGTGGATAGGAATCGATTTAAATTTGACCTTCGGACAGCCGGAGTGGGTCAAATTAATCCGTCAATGTGAGCCACAAGTGGGTAATAGTGCACAATAGTGCAACACCGGCTGGTCTTGTGTGCACGTGCAAAACACCAGCCGGTCTTCAAATCCCTGCACCAGCACTGCCACCTAGCGTTGCAGCAATCTTAACAAGAATAGTGAGATCTTGCATGAGCCCCCCCCCCCAAAATGAAGCGTGATCCCCCTCCCACCGAAAATAGTGGGGGAGTGGCGGCTGCAGGAAGCACCTGTTGGTAAGGCATCCGCCCAAAAGAAAGCAAGCAGGAAGCCAAGCTGGGGAGGGCTGTTATCTGGAAGGGAAACGTGTTTCCGGGACAGGAGGAACCGGGCTTCGGGTGTGGATGTGCAAAAACACAGCTTGTGTGATCTCAGGCACTTTGTACAGAGACCGAAAACAAGCCCAAATTGGGTGGAGCGAGTGTTACAGAAAACTATGCATCTGCAAATCCACAAGCAATTGTTGCTCTGCTTTGCAAAGCCCTAAAAGGGCATACCTTCCAAATGTCCTGGGCCTCGTTCCCACTTAAAAATAAATCGGTTTGCGATCCGAATCAATGGATCGATTCGACGGCGGAGCGTGGTTCACACTATGTTTGCCCCAGTTGCATTTTTTCCCCTGTAAAATAATCCACTTGTGGTTCACATTCACAAACCGATCGGTTCAAAATGGACACACTGTGGCCGGCTGAAGGGCAAATTCTAATCGATTCTGATCCGCATCTGATTCACACTTGCGCGGAATTGATTTATCCAGAAAGCCATGGGGAAAAATCAGCGTCAAAAAGGGTTAAATGGGTCTTGCGCATGGGTCTGCCGTATGGCACCCCCTAACCGAACCGCTTTGGCGATTTGGTCCAAGTGAGAACCAGGGTCATTCGAACTGGTTCAAACTGATTTGCAGTCCAGTTTAAAAGGTAGTGGGAATTAATGGTTTGGCAGGGGCTGTTGCTTTTAATCTTCTGCTGTCCCATTGGGATGATGGGAGTCGCAACCCAAACACATCCCAGCATGCTGTCTCTCAAGCATAGAAGCTGCACGTTGCTAAGGAAAAGGCCACTACGATTCTACAGAGGAGACCTGTTTCATCAATATTTCAGAATTCAGAGGGGGAAAAACGTGGACTGAAAACAAACTTAAGGTTCCCATGGGAAACATTGCACAAATGGCCTCTGGTGGACCGGCCGCTGGTTCGAAACAAAGAGTCAAGAAGAAGAAGATTAACGTAAACAGACTTTTTCGCAACGCCGGAAACTGTGGCCAAGTTCCCCTTCAAGATCTGTCCTGCAACCGAGGCTTTTAAACTTTCATAAACAATCCGGGAGGAATGAGATAAGCGCATTTGTGCATGTCGTCCCAAGTGGCATCCCAAACAAGCTGGGAAGTATCCCTTGAGAGTCTCTCCAAAGGAGACTGAGTGTCCATATCCATAAATCAACACAACGCTATGGCTAAAATGATATATAAACCAGTCTTCACTTTAATAATACTCTTGATAGCATGGTTATTATTATTAAATATATTGAATTTATACCCCATCTTTCTCCTGGTAGAATTTCTCTCCTTGCAATTTCTATCCCTTGGTTCATGTTTCCGCCTCTGGAGCAGCAGAAAATAGCTGGATCTGGGTGGGTCGACGCCAGCCAGAATGCTCCAGGTTGCAATTCCTTTGCCCACCTTGTGATGCTCACCGCAACATCACAACCCTGCATCATGCAAAGGCACAAAAAGCCATACCTGTGTGCTTGAGAGAGGTCCTCCCCGGACGTGGCAAGGAGAAGCTGAAGGAGCGGGCAGGAAGACTGGCAGGCCCATCAAGGCTGACGCTCTTGGTGCGCTTGCGGCACTCGACGGAAAGGAGGTCCTTGCACTGCTTGTGGCAGCTCACCCCGCAGGCTGGATGGCAAAAGCAGAGATGGTTACAGCGCACATCCTGAAGTATTTCCATACCACACAACTACAGTCGCCCCTCCGTTTTCACGGGGGATCCGTTCCAGACCCCCTTTGTGCGAAACCGCAACATTCAAGACCCATTGGCTTGTATGGCGGTGCATTCCCATGGTGCCCGAAGGTGCATGCCCTATTTTATCCCACTCAATTTGTCATTCGCACATAAGTGAGGGATGTGGATCCCAAGTCCGCGAAAGCGGAGGGGTGACTGTACATCACTTTGATACCACTTTCATGGCTTTAGATTACTGTATCTGTGGATTTGCAGCTTGGCATGTGGCACCCATGGGACCCTTTCACACAACACAAATACAGTGGGTCCTTGGTATCTGCTGGGGTTCCATGGATGCTCAAGTCCCATTATGTACAATGGCATAGTAAAATTGTGTCCCTTGTAGCAAATAGCAAAATCAAGCTTTGCTTTTGGGTATGCAGCTGTTTTCCATAGATTCAAGCTGAGGATGCTCGAATCCATGGGTAAAAAAAATCCATGGATATGGAGGGCTAACTATATAGCACTATGATTCCTGCCATGGCTACATCCTATAGAAACCTGGCATGCATAGCTTGGTGCGTTCTTTGGAAGAGGCTTCTCGGTGCTGTCTCTGCAAACTGCAAATCCCCAGCCACCATTACACAGAATGGAGACTGCAGTCAAGAAATCAGAAGACTAGGAGTTGGAAGGGCAGCTATGCACTAGACAAGATCCTGAAGTGTCAGGATATATATCATTGAATACTAAAGTTAGGCTTGTCCGCAGCATTGCATTTCCAGTTTCTAGGTATTGTTGGGAAAGCTGGACACGGTGAAGGAGGAGAATCGGCTGATTTGAAATATGGCCCTGGAGGATGGCTAAAAAGACAAATAAAAGGATCCTAGAGCAAATTAAGCCTGAACACCATTTTTCTCACTACTAATCCCTGAATCCTGTTCCCCGAAAAACATACCTCGACATTTGAGGCCTTGCTTGTAGAGTCCGAGGATCTGGAAGAAGGAAATATGAGAGACACAAAGAGAGAGAAAGATTTTCACTATGGATGGGTATGAGTATTGGTATAGAAAATGTTTGCTGCTCTATACACATAACTCCCTAAACACACTCCGTCTCTTGCACCTTCAGTTTTGTGGCCACTGGAAAAGCAAAAGGGCTCCTTTGCAAAGTCTGACGGAGATTTGCAAGGGTTTTTTTGGGGCTCATCCAGACTCGGTTGTTTACCCGTGTCTCTCATTCCAGAATATACCGCAACAACAAAAACCCACACAAAGGTACCCACCCAGCTGCCCACATCTGTGACTCTGGATGCAACCTCAGCAGAAAGCCGCACAATGCAAAAACAAAACTAGGCAAAAACTGGGCCAGACAGTTCAGCTTGGAATAAAAGTCACATTAAACACTCAGACACAAAATCTTGTTGGTGAATACATACATACATACATACATATAGACCAGGGGATGAATGGCTTACCAGACCCTTGCAGTGGCGACAAGCGACAGGGCGCAAGAACGTGGTTTCATGGAAGCTGTGGATGAAGCCCATCTTGCCGTTGAGCTCCGTGCTGGACTTCATGAAATAGGAGATCATCTCCTCGCGACTGATGCAGCCATCCCTGCATTGCAGAAAGGAGCGTTAAAAGAGTCGAGGAGACGGCTGGGATTCGGGACAAAGCTCATGCAAAACACTGGAGGCATTGGCCAATAGTATTGTCCAGAACATGCAACGCAAGCTAGGAGAGGCAGCCGCAGTTTGCTTTTGCCTGAGCCTCCCGGGAAGGGCAAGCTTCTGCCTCCTCCTTTCCTCTCTCTGCAGCTGAATTCATTTAATGCAGACTGTTTTTGCATTTCAGTTTGCAGCAATTGGAGCAAGTTGCGGAGAAAGGGGCGAAGTGGGAGGAAGAAAGAGAAACCAGGACGTTTTAAAAGTGGATGGAAAAGTGGGATGGCAGAGGATTAATCTGAAACTGCCCTTGCCAAACTGGGAAAGGAGGTCGGATGCATTTGCCGAACCAACAGCTGTGCCGCAAAAAGTCGAGATGCCCAACCCAGTTGCCGCTGCAATCCATTTCTACTTAGCAGCCGAGGCGCTCCGGTTTAGTCATTCGTTTATTTATTTAGATAAAAAAACCCTCATCTCTGACATTTTAGGACGCTCCAGAGGCCCTCGGAGTGGCTTTGCCGAAGAGTCTTAAAATAAAACCGCGCTCAGAAAGTAATTACAGGAACATAAATGGCACGGTCTCCGTATGGAAGGGAGATAAATCCGGGCACCGTTTCCTGCCTTCGCTCTTATTCTCCCCTCGCGTCGATAATTAGGTCAGTTCGTTCGAAAACGCAGACCAAGCAAAAATTCTCCCAGCATCTCCAGCTCTGCCTACGCAAGCTTTTGCCATCAGCTGTGACAGAGTTGGTAAAATGCTTCTTTTTTTGGATTGCAACTCCCAAAATCCTCATGGTCCATGGCTGGTTGGAGTGGAGGCACTAGTCACAGCAGTCCAAAAATGGAAATTTTCCAAGTTCTGACATGATCACTAAATGGAAACGCCATGCTCAGATATAGTCTGCCTCTCCAGATGTTTTGGCCTTCAGCTCCCAGAATTCCACACTGTTGGTCAAGCTGGCTGGGGCTTCTGGGAATCGAAGTCCAAAACCCCTGGAGGACCAAAGTTTGGGAACCACTGGCTTAGAAGATCAAATGAACTTAGAAGATCGAATGAACTTAGAACAGTGCTTCCCAAACTTTGGTCTTCGAGATGTTTTGGATTTTAGCTCCATAATTCGAAACTGTTGGCAAAGCTGTCTGGGGCTTCTGGGAACCAAAGTCCAAACACCTGGAGGACCAAAGTTTGGGAACCACTGGCTTAGATGATCAAATGATTCAAGGGATCAGACCAAGATCCTCTTGGTTCCCACATAGTTTGAGGGTGGAGCAGCAACTAACGGAAACCAACACGACTCAGAAGGGGGAAACCCCAGTGCTTTGGTTACAAAACAGAAGATTGCAGCCTTTGCATCGAAGGCAGCTGCGAGGAGGTTTTTGCACGCAGCCAAGCCAGGCGGTCACCAAATAAGGCACGTTTCTCAGGCCACTTGATGCCTGGGAAGGGAAACTCAAGAGTCCAAAGCGGTTGCACCAGATCTCCGAGCGAGAGGCGCAGCTAGATGTAAAGGGCGAGTGGGCCGGGTGCCAGGAGTCCTGGGTTCGCTCCCCGGGAGATGGATGATGCCCTGAAATATTTGGCTTGGCTTCCCCCAGCCTGCTAAAAGAACATGCCGTCCACTCCCACATTTCCTTCTCTCCTCTCTCTCTCTAAGAAAGACGCATGCTTTCCAATGTGTCCGAAATTCTCAGAATCGCAGAAAGGGCTCCCAAGGGCCACCTAGTCCAGCCTCCTCGGTTTTGTTGTCGTCTGCCTTCTGGGTTGCGGAGACCTTAAGGCCGCGGTTCCCAAACTTTGGTCCTCCAGACGATTTGGGCTTCAGCTCCCAGGATTCCATACTGTCGGCCAAGCTGGCTGGGGCTACTGGGAACTGAAGTCCACAAAACCTGGAGGACCAAAGTTTGGGAACCACCGCCATAAGGCAAAGCTATGATGGGGTTTTCTTGGCAAGAGCTGTCCAGACTAGGGCTTCCCCTGAGGCTGAGAGAGTGTGATCCTGCCCAGGAACCCAACTCACTGGTTCTCGTCCAGGTCTCCGAATTTGCAGAGGTACGGGAAGTTATTCCGGATGATGTTGAACTCTTCCTGCGAAATGTGTCCATCGCCATCCACGTCAAAGTTTCGGAAGACGGACTGGGGGGAAAAAACAAGAAAGGGGATGAATCCTGCAGCCTTTCCAAATGTGCTTCTGCATTACAGCTCCCAGCATTCCTTGGCATTGACTATGCTTCCTGGGGTTGCTGGGAACTGGAATCCAACAACCAATAGCCATATGAATCGCATCCCAGGCCTCATCCAAATGCATCTTCTATAAGAGTCCCCCGCATGTGCATGCAATCTCTCCTACCTCCACCATCTTTTCAATGTGTTTGCGCACCACCGCCTGGTCCGGCTTCGGTTTGGGCACCGATGCCCACTCTTCCATCATCACAGGCTGCGGAGGCGGGGTGGACGATGTGGGGCTGGAAGGCTGCAAAAGAGGAACATCACCCTATGTAAATGCATGCTTCTTTGGATCGTCCTGGAAGAGCCCTGAAAGATTGGTGACTTGGCCATGTTGTTGTTTCTTGTTGCGCGTCTTCAAGTCGTTTCTGACACATGGCAACCTTGAGGTGAACCTACCATTTCTTAAAGGACATCTAGGGTCACTGGTAGATTTTCAAAGTTAAGGAAATGTAATGTTAATTTAATTGAATGCCCATTTGCAATTCAATTTACAAATCTACCACAGCCAAAGGTGGAGGTGCCATCCTGCAGGTAGCCCTCCCTACCATCTGAACTAAGACCAGAAACAGAAAATGCAGGCCTTATGACTAACATCTTCAATTCCTTTCTCCTCTTTGACTGAGGAAGAAGAAGCCAGTGAGACTTGGAAAGCTTGCAACATGGAATTGCGCATTCTGGTTGGCACACTAAATGTATCATTATTCGGATGGTATTGCATTAGCTATCACTTCTTTGCAAGGTTTCTTCAGAGGAGGTTTGCCCTGGCCTTCCCCTGAGGCTGAGAGATTGTGACTTGCCCAAGGGCACCCATTTTGGTCTGCCGATATCGGAAGCTGGGAAAGCAAAGAGGGTGGTGAGATGAGAGGAAAAGGAGGAGAGACTGAGGAGTCGGAGGAGAAGCAAAGGAATTGGATCACAAATGCACAGTTGCATCCGGCTGACCGCTTTGCTCTTGTTCTATAGGAAATGGGACCCCAAGGGAGGAAGCCACAGGACAGTCTGGGAAGAAAGGATAAGTTAAGACCCAACACTCCCTCCTGCAAAGGATGGGAAATTGCTCTCTTAAAGTCATCCTCATTCGTTGTTATAGGGTTTGGCAAAGTAACTCGCTGCTGCTATTCCCTACCATGTTTCCAAAAGGGTAATGCAAAGTCAAGTCACTTAGACTCATAGCAATTCTATAACAGGGTTTTCATGGGAAAAGATGTTGGGAGGAGGTTTGCCATGGCCTTCCCCTGAGGCTGAGAGAGTGTGACTTCTTGCCCAAGGGCACCCAGTGGGTTTCCATTGTCAAGCTGGTGATTCAAACCATGGTCTTCCAGAGTCCTGGTCCAACGCTCAAAGCATAACACAAGATATCTCATTATGCCTGTGTATGAAATCCGGTATGGCATTGTGGCTTGAACGCTGGACTATGACCAGGGCATAAAAAACCACTATGCAACCTTGGGCAAGGTCACACTCTCTCAGCCTCAGAGGATGGCAACGGCAAACCCCTCTGAAGAGACGTGCCAAGAAAACCCCATTAAAGGTTGCCTTTAGGGTCACCAAATAACTTGAAAGCATGCAGCAGCAACAATGCAATGCAGGTACTCCAAAACCCGAAACACTTCTGGTCCTAAGCATTGCTGATAAGGGCGATTCAACTTGCAAGGATCTCCCTTCTTGGAATTTAAATCCAAGCCTTATCCTTTGGAGCAACCAGAAACAAACTCCACCTTCCACGTTACGTCCCTTCCTATGTTTAAAAGACAGCTCTTGGATTTGGCTTTCTGCCTTGTCCTGTTGTCTATGGACTGCGGAGTGGTGGCGATGTGGGGAAGACATGCGCGCTTACCGTGGATTTGTTGCGGGGTTCCCGTTGAAGGGAGAGCTGGTAGATCTCCTCTTCGGTCTGGTACTGATCCAGGGAGACCTGCAAAGAAAGAGAACCAAGTCAGAGGGACAGAAACCCAGCATCTCCTTGCAAAGGCTGTGTGATGGATGGGAGGGTTGTCATTGCTATTGTGTGCCTACATTTCCAACGTACGGCGACCCTAAGCCAACCATATCAAGGGGTTTTCTCAGCAGGATTTGGTCCAGAGGAGCTTTGCTATGGCCTTCACTTGAGGCTGAGAAAGTGTGACTTGCCCATGGTTACCCAATGAGTTTCATGGCCGAGCGGAGATTCGAACCCTGGTCTGGATTCTTCTCCCAACTGCTATGTGGGCTGGTAAAATAATTCATAAAATCAATGTTTGGGTCTGGGTTTGGGTCTGCTTTGGAATAGGAAATCAAACCCGGATCTCCTTTTTTTCAGGGGTATCCAGTCGGCTAATCCTTTGCTGCCTAGAATTAAGGTCTTTTTACATAGGAAAAAGCAGCTGCGGAGTGTGCTATTGTCCAGCCTTGTTGTGTAGGCTGGGGTGGGCAACCTAGTGAGTTCGATGGCTGAAGCAGGCGGGAACGGCAAACAAAAGAGATTAAAAACTGCCCGAAACCGATGCGTCACAGATCGGCTTGGACCAATACAGATCTATTTTAGAAACCCACCCTTTTTCCGTCCGCAGTTTGCCCTGCCTGGCCCAGACGTCGCACTCCAAAGCCTTGCAAATTCCTCTGCGTTTCCATCCTCCGCTTGCCAACTTCACACATTCTCTCCTCCCACTGTGTTCCTCTCTTTTCTCCCTTTTCGTCTAACTCTCCATCCCACCCATGAAATTATTTTTTGGCGCACCAACTCCCCTTCCGAAGTTGGAACAGCATTCCATGACAACCCTCACACTTTTGCCGCTTGCCGAGTATACCCGCCATGCCCACTTTTCAGTCTGGGGTCATCCCTCTGCAATTGCGGCATTGGCTTTGGCGGATTTGAGTGATATCTTCCCAAGGAATCTCTAGGTCCTCCAGCGCAACTTGACCATAGAGTCCCAACGGAGGACCTAGAAATTCCTAGAGGAAACGCTTCTATCAGAAAACAACTCCTAGAGAACACAATTCTACGGTTAACTTTCAGCGGATGTCGACTATAGAGTTGCACTGGAGGACCTACAGATTAAACACTTCTCTAGGCATTTGTAGGTCCTCCAGTGCAACTCTATGGTTATCTTTTGATGGACGTTGACCATAGAGTTGCTTTGGAAAACGTAGAGATTCCTAGAGAGAACACTTCTCTAGGCATTTGTAAATCCTCTAGCGCAATTCTATGGTTAACTTTTGGTGGATGTTGACTATAGAGTTAATTCCTATATATATATATATATACACACACACACACACACACACAATCTATCTATCTATCTATCTATCTATCTATCTATCTATCTATCTATCTATCTATATACAGTTCGCCCTTCCCTCACGTGGGGGATCCATTCTGGACCCTCCACGTAAGGGAAAAAACACAGATGCTCAATACGGTGGCAGCGTATGGGAGCATGCGCCATTGTTTCCTTCCGGCACTCGCCTCCCTTCCTTTCGTCGCAGCTTACGGCATATGCTGGAAGCCGCGTAAAATGCACCCGCGTATAACGTGGGTGCACTGTGTGTATGTATGTATGTATGTATGTGTGTGTGTATGTATATGTATTTATAGACTATAGAGTATGTAATTGGGGATTCCAACGTTTCCAAGACTGGATGGCTGGTGCGCACATCTGTTGCGCATGGGCGCGCAATGCCTCTTACCATGAGCAGGTTGAGGAGGTCGGGGTTGGCCTCGAAGGGCGGACGGATGCTTTGCACCATGGCCAGCTCGCTCAGGATGATGAAGAGCTGCTGCATCTTGTTCCCATTGAGACAGGTATGGGCCCGGTCCAGCCAGTCCGGAAGAGCCACATGGACGGCCACCAAGTCCTTCAGGTGGACCCCTAAGATGGGGAACTTGAAGCCCACGCACTCGGCGAAGCGCCGCCGGTAGCGGCTGTAGTTCCCGGCTGAGCTGAGCAATTCGAGGAGAGACTCCCACACCTGAAAAGAGAGCTAGTGTTGAAAGGCACTCCCAGGACTTATATTATCATCATCATCATCATCATCATCATCATCATCATCATCATCATCATCATC